>NW_010186151.1:86097-128334 GCF_000695765.1 Mesitornis unicolor
AGCATCTTCCGACAAATATTTGAACCAGTGTTTGCCCACTGGGACACCGTAATCATCCGTCGTATTTAACATCGCAAATGAGAAATCCAAAACCACAGCACTGTTTAATCAACATGTTTGAGCACAAGCAGGGAACATTTCTACACCAACCTGATAGAACCAAATAACGTTTATGGACATAACCCTAATTAATTTAGTGTATTTGGATTCCTGTCCTCCGGTCGCTGTTGTGTAAACTGCTGCAGCTGCAGCTGTATTGCAATGAGGACCGAGCCATGCCAAGCACTACGTGTATTTCAGTTTGCAAATATTTGAGGCTTCTGCGTGGGAAGGTTGACACAGCATTGCAATCAATTAAACAAACAAGCTACAAGGGTACTATCGACTGGGAGCACAACGCTCCAGCAAATCTGCCCATTGAAGTGAATGCGCACAAAAATATGAATTGTATTTTTTTTTTTAAATCCTTTCGCCATCAAGGAATCCATCCTCACGCTCCGCTTCAGCATACAGAAATCTAAGGTCCTGATTTATTCATGGCAAAATCCAACAAGCATAGCAAATGGTGAAGAAATTAAAGGACATGCTGATTTGGAAATTACTTTAAGCAGCTCTGGGAGTCGGTGGGGCCAGCTGGAGATAAGCTGTGGTAAGGACATGCCAAAACCTCCTTGTGCTCCAGAACCAACATCCAGACGACTGAACGCCAGATATGTTTCACTCCAGATATCCAAACAGCATTCAGGTTGTGCTGGTCCTGTACATTGGACTGAATTTCACCCCTGCACGTTAATGAAAATCAGGATTGTCACTTATTTTTAACACCATGTGTTATCAGCATGTGCTGCTTGCAGAACACCCAGCGTACCCAGCCATGCCAACTTATTTATATCTAAGATACAAGTCTTGAGGGGTCTGGAGAACAAGCCTTATGAGGAGCAGCTGAGGGAACTGGGCTTGTTTAGCCTGGAGAAGAGAAGGCTGAGGGGAGACCTCATCACCACCTCCAACTGCCTCAAGGGAGCTTGTAGAGAGGTGGGTGCTGGGCTCTTCTCCCAGGTGATGGGGGATAGAACAAGGGGAAACGGCACCAAGCTGTGCCAAGGGAGGTTCAGGTTAGAGATAAGGAGGAAGTTCTTTCCTGAGAGGGTCGTCAGAAGCTGGAACAGGCTGCCCAGGGAGGTGGTGGAGTCACCATCCCTGGATGTGTTTAAGGAGCGGGTAGATGAGGTACTTAAGGATATGGTTTAGGGGGTAGACAGGAACGGTTGGACGTGATGATCTCAGAGGGCTTTTCCAACCGAGCGATTCTGTGATTCTGTGATTCTGTGAAGTGCATTTACCCACAACACACACGTAATGACCTGGTTGTAACGACCTGCCCAGTGACACCAAGCAAAGGGAGAGACCAGCACCAAAACAGTGCAGTTGTTTGCTCTTCAACGGGATCAGACTGAGGAGTAAGAACAGCACTGCGAGTCAGAAGAAAACCTCAAGGCCGTATTCTGAGTAGAGATTCTGCTTAAATGAAAACTGCCAGAAAACTGCGCCAGACCTGAGTTTGCTACCAGTGCACAGACTGGCAGGGAAGCTGACCTTGCCAGGCCCGACCGCTCACAACACATCCTTCCCTGTTCTGACATTTGTCAGACCAGGGTAGGAATCTCCTGATGCTGACAAGTCCTCGCAAGAAGGAGCAGCACGAGCCCCTTGATGTGTCTGTAAAACACAGCGGATCAGCTTTTCTCTCCCGCTCTGTCCCTGTCACAGCCAGAGCGCGGGGGCAGCCTCCAGCCCGAGCCGTCCGTGCTCCTCTGTCCGCTCACATTAAACTCGGGGCGCTGCTGCCATTACACCTCATTCCCCCTCTGCCCGGCACAGCCAACGGACGGACACCTTGGTGGAAAACAGGCGCCTACTTCATCGCTTTGCTTTGATTTACAGACAGCCACAGGCCCACAGTATTTTTAAGGCCTGTGAACACTCTGCTGACACTTGAATACGCTGCTTGCTCGAAATGCTCGCAGGGACAGCGCCTTTTTGGAGCTCTCTGCAGCAGGAGGGGAGGAAACAAACTGACATAAGCACTTGGGAAAGTGCTGGTGAAACAGTGCTGCAAGAGCGACTTCACCTGCCCAAGGACATCTACAGCCTCCACAGGCTGAGCTGTTTGCTGGGAATGAAAAGGGGACGTGAGAATTGGGACTGTCCTGAGACAGCGGCAATGAGTGTGGTGGCAGTCACAGCAGGGATGGCCACCAGTGTGTGCTTAGCCATAGCTTACCTATAGGGCTGGCTGCTGCAGAGCACAGAACACAGACAGTCTTCAGGGTTAGGAGCCAAACATGGGCATTAGAGCAAGAAGCCGTGCCCAAGAGACGTGAGTATTTCTTTAATCCACTTTCACGGCTTGGTGTTTGCAGCTACTGCACAGGGAATGGCCCAAGAGACGCAAGGGCTGAGCATGGCAAGGACCAGAGCACCAGCCCAGCGCTGCTGTGAGGTCTGGGGGCCCAGCAGATCGCATCTCCCCTCGGGAACGCTGCTGGATTGGGGCAGACGCAGTCTGACTTCTGTACCTGCTGCAGCAACCAAACATCTCCTTCCAGCGCCCTCTGGGATGTTTCTAGGGACGGTCTTGTTCTAAACTTCTGCTTTGCCAACACTACTTTTATTTCCAACAGAAAACTGGCGAATCTCAAAAAAGAAATTAAATTATACTGATTCTTGGGCAAGACCCCTCTGATTTTCATAAAAATCCACCTGAATCAAGGAAGCAAGGCTGGGAAGTGCAGGACCCCTGAATGATCACACAGCAACCAAGCACACTGCAGCAGCATCACTCAGCCCAGGGCAGAGAACCACACTGAGGTGGCTAAAACAGGACGCAACTCAGTGCTACTGCAACGCTGCTGCTAAAATATGATCCTGGCTTATGTGGTTTCAATTACCAGTGCTCAGTGGTTAAAATATCCCCGCTGCAACGCAAGCCCTGTGGGAACAGCGTGGGTTCGCAGCTGGCAGAGGTGCTGGGACTCCTCCATCCTCACATACGGGGCTACTCCTTGGAAACCAGATCAATAACCCGCTCAGCCCATCTCTTCCCCTGCGCATATCGCATCTGACACGCTGCGGCCTCGCTGCCACTTCCACAAAATTAATAACACCGGTAATTTCAGCGGCTCCTAATGAACACAAAAAATATTATCACATCCAATTACGGGAAATAATGTTTTAGGACAAGGAGTTTGAGCCTCATTACCCACACAATCTCTCTCTGTTTTAACCTGGGCCTTTTTCATTCTTGAAGTCTGTAACATCCCTTTCAGGTAACGCAAGTGAAACTGGTCACAATATAAAACATATCCCATCTTGAGGATCATTTTCTGATAAGCTGTCCATATGAGCAATACAGATAGTTGGTATCATCAGTAAAATGTTCTTATCCGTTGTGATTTCTTGGATAATTCAACAGATTTTCTTTAACCATTCTTCTGAAGGGGTTTCATCAAGTTTTATCATGTCAAATGTCTGTTATCTATGCAATACAGAACTTTATGGAGTGAAATTCAGTCCTGTCCCAAGACGTATGTATAGAAATGATTCATTCCAAACAGCCCAGCAGTCCAAGTTCATTGCCATCGGGGCAAAACCTCACCTGAGCAGGACAGAAGCTGCTCCGTGTCCTGTATCTGCTCCAGGCACAGCTTTCACCCTAAGCTTTCCATCCATCTTTTCACGGTTTTGAAAACTTCCAACCCAGGGATAAATTTTCCAGTTTGGTGGCATGAAACTTAACAGGAAATTGCAGCACCTCACTGGAAAAGAGGTTTTTTACTATGGACAAAAATCCCACTGCAGATAACAAGAACTCCAGGCATTTAAAAAGTGGTTTTACATTTGGTAGTTCACAGGAGCTTGATAAAGCTTAGCAAGGGAAAGCCTTTGCTCAGCACCGAGGTGATGTACGAACAGTCACTGAGTGAAGCTGAACACAGCACCCTCTGCACCAGCAGCCGAGGCAGGAGATAGGAAATCCCCATCGCTTTCCAGCCTTTTTTGTCATCCCTTTTTGTTCCGTGTATCTGCATTTATGTGATTTGTGCAGCAAAGTGTGTTTATATTTGTATGTACATGAAGCTTATTAGAGAAATACCTGCCAGGTTGACATTGCATTTACCGTACCAGCAATCTCAACTTTCTTATGCAGACTTTTTTTTCTCATTTTCTTTTCATCTTAGCTGAGGACGTGTCCTACTTTCTTGTTTAGAAGATGATGTGCTTGCATTATGCATTCTAAATATAGATTTTTTTACTTTTTTTTTTTAAAGCAGGTTGACGTGGTCGTCAAAAGAAATGCATTCAGAGTTGTCTGTCCCAAGGGAGTTGTCCTCAGAGAATTCGATTTCAGGACAGGACTACAACATGATGCAGCTTACGTGGGGAATGACCATTTCCTGTATGTTAAATTGTGCAGCTGGAGGGTGAAGCTCTAAGACACTTTTCTGATATCACTTGGGATCGGCAGGGCCTTTCTAGGAGAGAGAGGAGTAGAGGGTATTTAGTGCATCTACCTACAGAGGAGGACGCTTTCAAAACCTCACAGGGAATTTGGGCACGCAGCGTGTACCAAGTTGCCTTTTACAATCTCCCTCCCAAGACCCCCATATTCATCACCACGGCGTCTTTAGATCAGTCCCACAAGCCGGGATGCACACAAACACATGAGAATGGAGCACTCGCACCGGGAAGCTCCATAAACCACAAAACACCCCTTTCAGAGCAGGAATACTCCACTATTTGCACCCCAGGAAGGAATTAACGCCGTGTGGGCACTCATTGCCTCCCAAATCTCTGCGCAGGTATTAGGCAGTTCAGTCACGGCACCCCTAACGACTGCAAACACCACGGAGAGAATTAAAGGGGCAAATTTGAGGCCCAACAGAGCAGCAACTTGTCTGAACCCACAGGGTTTATCAGCAGAGCTAGGAACAAACTGCATGTCCTCCCGTTAAGTTTTGTGGCTAATGGCTAAAGGGAATTAAATAATAACGTAATGGAAAATTCTTATTTAAGAAGCCCGGCTACTTTTCATTCAAAGGGTTTTGCTTTTGTGGTTGTTTCTGTTTAAAATTCTACAGCCAAATTTATCTGTAGAGTAACACCATTGATTTCAATGGACTTACAGCAGGGATAAAGATGCTAACACTCACTTATCATATCCCCCCTGTAATTTTTTCCTCCATCAGGTAAAGCTCTGCTCAGCAAACAGGATATAGGGAATTGTAACAGCCGCTGTCCTTGTGACATTTCATTAAGCCGGTCTTTTAAAGCTTATCATTAGAGGTACTGAAGCCTTGTTGGAAGAAGTTAATTGCATCCTATTTTCCCCGACTGAAGATGCATTTGAAAAAGTCAGCTTGCATTTTGATTTTTCTTTAGTTTTTCAAGGTCTTTGTGCCGCACAGAATTTTAAATGGCTCCATCTGCTTCACTCACTTCACCTGGGGTTTGCCTGACTCCTGTTATTTGTAACTGTTCATGTTCCTGCTCCTTCCCAGTCCAAGCCACTGCAGCTCACCTGGAAACGGCCACGTTTGTGCCTTTGCATAGGTGGAACACAATAAAAAGGTCATAGCAATAAAAGTATGGAAAACAGAGAATATTCCCCTTTGCCGCAAGCAAAACCCTTTGTCCCTTCCTTTCAAATACCCCAACCATTATAAAACTCCAAGCGGTTCTTTCCAAATACTGCACTTCCCTCACCTTTCAGATCAGGACCATATACAGAAAGTCACCAATATTTCTAGCTACACAAAGATGCGCACAAGAGCTAACAGGAGGTCTGTGAATAATCATCCATCTGGAAGTTAATTTTAAATGTTATAAAGCAAGCTTTATTTTTAGCTTCGCCACTCCAGGGTATTAAAGGTGAAGTTAAACTTCTGATCTTAAGAGTCACAAAAAATATTCACCTAATAAACCTTTTTCGTGGTTGATCTTTAGAATTTCTCATCTCTGCTTGAGGAATCTAAATAGTTTCTTAATTTTGGGTACTAAAATCTGGTTTTCTTTGGGAGAAACAACTCTGAGAGCCTCTTCTCAGGGGCAGCTCTGATGAATTTGATGGAGTTTCAACCAAGCAAATGTGCCAGGAGAACTGGGCCCCTTGTTTGTTTTTTATAACCTCTGCTCTCCAGAATCCAATTCCCAACCCTGTCTGGGAACAATAAAAGTGTTATTTAAGGCCAGTCCTCCAGCCAAGTCCTGTTCTTTGACACAAACAATTACTATTTATTCGCAGACATATTAATATATTGTAGCTGCACAGAGACATTTGTTAGCACAAGCAATAGGAAGTGCCTGTGCAAGCCATGCTGCAATGGTGAAGTCCATTATCACAACACAATCTTTACTTTCAGGCATATCACGTTTTTCCTGCAGAAAATAACACCAGCTCCCAGTTTCCAATCAGGAATGACCATTAGGACACGGATGGTTTTTAAGAGGGTGGTCCTTAGTGACAACTTATTCACAGAAAGAAGTGAATTTGGGGTTTGGGTTGGGTTTGGTGGTGGTGGTGTCATCGTGTTTTTAAGTCATTTAGATGGAGTGTGTCTGGTGTTAATTTGTCCAGCCCCATACTGGTGATCAGTGACGTACACATTGCCAGCCTTAAGGAGAAGTCTTTCATTTACCCTTCAGCAACCCTGAAGGGTTTTTCCAACCCCTGAGATGATAAAGCAGACCTGGAGTCATAAAGCCTCTGGAGCCCAAGGACATCTCTGTGGCTCTGCCAACGCCTCAGCCACACATAGAGCCCGAGTTTGCATTGTACTTAGGAGATAACTGCCTCATACACACACACACAAATAAACTTCTAAACAACCAGCTTGTCTACCAAAACCAACACGTGTATTTTGACTGGACCACTGCAAACTCTATAAGTCCGCACAGATTCCTTGAGATCCCTTCAGTGAATCTTTACCACCACTGGTACCTGATGCAGCCAGAAGCCAGCTTAGCCAGTATGGTACATTAAAAAACAGGGTCACAATTCCTCATGGCAGAACAGACCTCACCTCGCACCACGGGTACCCACGCAACTTTGCCAAAACATCCGTGTCTTGCCCTGGAGGAGCCCTGCATCACTTCCTTTCATTGTGCTGTAATTTAAAAATCTGTCTATGTATCTACACACTTCTAAAGGTTCCTGCAAGCCGTTCTTCCAGAAGGTGAACTGGTGCCTGAGGCTATTTTGGAATTAGAAAAGCAAAGGGCAAACCTAGTTATTTTGTGCAGAAAAGCTGCTCGCGCTCACACACAGCACGCTAAGAGGGCAACTCATCAGGATTATAAATCCTGCACTCTTATGGCTGGATTCTGCTTCTGGCACAACACACGAAGGGCTGGACAAATCCAACAGAGGTCATTTGATTTGCACATGGCAAAACCAGCACCAGAATCAGCCCCTTGCTCACCTGGGCTTCTTGACCGTGTGAATGGACCACCATTAGCTCTGCTTTGTGCATGTTGAAAGAACAGATTGCACTACAGCAGGTGCAAGTAAAACCTTAACTTTCCCAACTATTAAGTTACACAAATAACCCCAGAATATTAAAATCCCAAGGGATATAAGTGGATTTAGTATTGGATTCTCATTCTGCACAGAGCAAAAGGAAATGACCAACCCTGAAGACTTTTTGCTGAGAAACACCCGGTTCCTGAGTCGATCCTCTTGGCGTGCAGTGGACTTTGTGCAGGGACCTGAGCAGAATCAGCCACTAACAACAGAAGTAATTACTGCATCCAGCCTGTACATGGTCACAAAGCATTTCAGCTATTTCAGAGACGCTAATGCAAGCCATCAGAAACACTCCCCTGGGTAAGGATGGAGTTGCTGCTGGAGGACACTGAGCAGAGCTGAAGTGGGGCGAGGTAAGGGGTACGAACGCTGCTCTGTGGTGAGACTCGGGCGATCTGAGCTCTCTAACTCCTGGAGTCACTTTCTTTTCCATGCACCTGCAATGAATCCAATTATTCCCGCAGTCTCAAGGCCTGCCACATCACCCCTTCCACTCCAGTATCTAATTTAGACCACCAGTGACATTTAAAAGACACCTTTGTACTCAAGCACTCAAGCTGCAAGACAAGAGAAAGGATTCATTTTAAAAGGTGGTGCAAATGAGCCAAGGAGAAGAAAAGCAGCCGCTATTTAAGGAGTGAGCGTTCGTGTGCGCGAGTGCCTGTGGCTTTGTCTCCAGCACTGAAATGTGCAGCTTTGCTGAGTCAATGCAAAGGCTCCAGATAAAACTCTGCGCCTGTTCAAAAATAACAGAAACAAAATGTTCTTATGCCTTGGTTCTCATTTGTGTATTCAATCCAGAGTGCGGTATGAAGATGCTCCCAGCCCCGAGCCATAGAAAATAGCACTCTAAATGCTTCAGTTCCATGTAGCTTGATGTTTACCTTGGGCACACTTTCAGCTTTATGCAATTTTAATTAATCCTTTATGATCTGAAGTGAGGAATAAGCCAAAGAGCAGAACTCCTGCAAGCTTGTTCCAGCCACGACTGCGTACAGAAAACAGGACAGAGGGGCTCGCTTTAATGATCCCCTATATAAATAATACTACACAGACCATAGCTTCACCCTCCTAAGAGGTGAAATCCAATTGCAAGACTGGTCTAGGAAAAACAAATTTCTCCCTCCAAACATTTCTGTGAAAACCCCAACCAGGAAAATTTTCCTCCTCATTACAGAGTGGAGGTGTTGGTGGTTAAGGCTCACTGGAGATTTCCTGGCTTTAAGCCACAGCAAAAACCATTGGTGAGAGCCTGTCGTAAGGTTACCACGAACACAGCAATAAAGATATTTATTGGAAAGCAGAGAGAGCAGAGGGAATTCTCAATGTGTGAGGCTGGTGATCAGCCACGGACTGCTCAGAAGACTGACGTGAGCAACCCCTCTTGAGGAGCCTTCTAAGGAAAATTAAAAGAGAAGAACTATAAACGTATCGCGAGGAGACAGAATATGAAATCAGGTTTGTGCTTCTATTCTTCTTGCTCCCAGTGACTTGAAGAACGATCTGAGGGGCCTGGTACTCGTTGAGATTCACTGGCTCTGTTCGTAAACTGAACCTGGCAAAATCACCGTCATGTAACTTATTTAGCTCATTTCTTCCATAATCTGTGCAATGTACTTCGAAGCGCTCCGATGAAGTCTGTCAGGTGCCAATTAGTGCCTGTGAAATGCCACAAAGCAGGAGCGGAGCTCGCTGCTGGGACCTTCACTGGCACAGAAGTTCCAGTAATGTCATGGGACGGACTTTCAGCTGGGTTACATTGGCTGGGACAAACTCGGAGACCAACTGAGGATCTGCCCTGGTTTTGGGTATATTTGTACTTCAGAGCACTATTTGTACCAGCAGCCAGCACGGGGTGAAAAATAGTTCACAGGCAGCAAAACATAACAGCGTTCATTGCTGCTTAAAGGTCAAGGAGAAATAAATTGTGTTCACCTGCGAGAAAGGACAAGCACTTTAAAATAAAAAGGCAGAACAAAGCTTAAAAGCAAAGCTAATTTTTATAATAATGCCAAGTTCATAACTGTGTCAGATTCTTATGGTTTGTTGTGGTCAAATTGTGAAATAAGTCCAGATTTTCCATGCTAAATGAAGCTAAGTCAAGGAGTTGGCTCCCACCTTTGACTCTGCTGACACGCTGAACCCAGTGCGGTAGTACGGTCAACTGGGAGTTACTGGGCAGCTGGTAGCAGCAGAGATTTCTCTCAGAAGCTGGATTTTATGGGGCATTTGTATCTTATTTCCACATCCCCAGTGTACCGTAAGTGTATGCATACTTTTAAAATAACCTAGTAGCTGTTTCATGTCAAAATTGGCTGAAAATTCCAATCAGTAAAAACTACTTAGTTATAATGATGGAGGATAATGAGTCTGAGACACACAGCCCGCATTCAGAGACGCTTGTTCTCAGGCCTGGCTTCTTTTTTTGAGGATAAAGTTGGAATTAAAGGAAACCTGGTGACACTTGCCAGTGGAAATGAGCCCTTCATTTCAATGGAAGGGGATCCAGACACAAACACAATTTCTGACCATCTTAGCAGTCAACTTCTTCCATTTGTATGGAACACAGGATCAGATCTTTTTTACCCGATTTGCTTTGCAAAATGTCCCAGTGGGTGACTGGGAGTCAAGCACAAAATGAATAAGGAGATGACTGTGTATTTCCTCTGTGCGGGACATGTGGAGATATTTGCCACACCAAATCACCCGGCTGATCCATCAGGCTCTGCGCGGCCTCTGGCAGTGCTCCATCCCCGCTGGCCACCCTCCAGCCTGAATAAATCCCCTCTTCCAGGTAGGATACCTCTTCCTTTGCAGTCTTAATCAATTATTATCCTCTTGTTCACCTGCCCACACTGCTGAACATCATTTAGATATCTCGATCTAGAGGTGAGAGCCACAGACAGGACAGAAATCCGCTTCTTCCCAGTCCCAATCATGTGTTACCATTCAGGTAAAATACCTACCAACATTTTTAAAACGCTACATTTTAATTTCTTTCAATACCAGTAGTTCACCTTCGGCTTTTCGACAGTTATAACATGTGGCAATTATTTTTTGCATAAATCAGTGCATGATTTCAGATTTGAATAAATACCCCCTACAAACCATGAGCAGATGCTACAGTAATGATGCAGAGAAAACAGAAGGGAATTCCTGATTAATTGCAAATTGAGCTGCTTTGGTCAGCTACAAATGTCCAGTGAAAATCAGAGACTTGCAATAACCCTTGGCACGGCTTTCAAATCGCGGGGGCTGCAGGCTCCAAGTCTGTGTCAGGGTTTCTTGAAAGCAGCCTCCACCTACAACAGAAAATCCTGAATCACCGCCCAGGGGAGGGTTATCCAGCCTACAAAAGAATTAAATGAGCCCTTTAAAATGCCACCCAATGCACTTCAGCTGCTCCTGGCATTTGGGGCTAGGTGTGCCCAAGGACGAAGGAAGATTTAATGCTAATCTCAGATTAAGGGCAGGTTTTTCCTGTATGGGATATTCACATTTGTCTCTGGAGCAGCCCCATCTCTTCACTTCCCCACACTGACGAGTGCCCAAAGCTCAGCCCAGGCCACCCGTCAGGGTCTGCAGGAGGAAGGATGCTATGCACACGATGACATTTAACGTGAGAGATCAATGAGCAATTCAGGCCATCTGCTATTTTCAATGCTGGCTCATGAGAGGAAAGCCAGGCCTGTACACAGAGCCCTCGCTTGAACAGCACAGCAGATGGATCAGAAACCGGCCCTCGGCTTCCCCTCTGCACCCAGACCAGGCAGTTTGAAGATCTCAGTGGTGTAAGCAGAGAAAGTGGGGAAGAAAAGGGCCACCAGCCAAACCCGGTGTTTCTAAAGTCGTAGGGGGCTTTGGAAAACCCTTTTGATGCACTGTGCTGCTTCATAACCCCATCCTTTGAAATAAAAATACAGGAGGAAGGGTAAGGGGAGAAGGTGGCTGTGAGAAGTGATCGCTCAGCAGTCGCAGACTGACACCCTGCTGAGTACAAAGGCTGCATTAGCGACCTCTAAAACACACGACAAAGATGCTGGGAGGGGGCTTTATTCATCATGCTTCACATGGGGGTTTTCCTGCAGTTTATAAACCAACTCTTTGGATGCTTGGAAATGAAATCTGTTTATTTCTCAGGGCATGACCACGTGAAGTCGGGTGAAGTTTTGCCACTGCCTTCAACAGGAGGAAGATCAGCTCCTTTGCTGCCCCCACAGCTCTGAGTAACCAGGGGTGGGTGCCACCCTGCATAATTGACAAGGTGTGACATTAAACGTTTGAACCAAGGGTAGCAGAAACAGCACAGGTGGAAATTCAGTGGGTGTTTTCTGAGTCCCTAGCGTGAGTGAAAGCAAAGATGGGATGACAGAGCAAACCCCTGGACAGAAAAAGCTCGGGTGCCACCAGGAATTAAGATGGAGACAGAAAGTGTCTGGATTGCAATGCTGGAGCCTGGGATATGCGCAGAGCTGCCTAATGAAACGCCAGCCCTCGTTCTGCAGAGGAGCTAATGGCTCTGACAAGAATCATGGTTTCTATTCAGAAGGCTCTCGCAGCCCGAGTAATTTGTCTGTAACTCACTCGCCAGGACTGTCATATTCACAAAATGCATTTGTTAGAAGCTGCATCCGGCCAACTGCTTAATAAATTCAATAATCTCCCCGCTAAATGCATTAGCGCTGCCCAGCTATGATCCTGATAGATCGTGGTAGTTGCCCTTAAGCAATTAGTACCAGGACAATTGCTCAGATTCAGTTGGAGCAAAGCATCGGCACTTGGTAATTGGTTTACTCTAATGAGAAAAAGAATTTCTGAAGAGAACGTAGGCAATAAAAGCTGAAAAATGCAATTAATGGTGCCATGGCCAAGATAAACAGACTTGCAAAACTGCATGCGAGGACGGTTCTCAGCGTCGCTGGTTCAGAGGCCTCACAACAGCAAACCACACTTGAGTGACGTGCTCTTGCCTTTCTGTGCATGATAATTGAAACAGGTCCTTCCCAACCTTCATTAAATAACGAGCCAGGATGAAAATGGATGTTTAAGAGCAGACTGAGCTCTGTGGCTAAAGCACTACAAGCCATGAGATGCCCAAAGCAATGGAAGTGGTGTGAGGACTGACCAAAGCAGCCCCAGAAGAGCTCCTTGCCATCGAGTACTCTCAAGGACGAGGACGTAGTTGCCAGGTTAAAATTTCCAATCTCTGTCACAAAATGCAGAGGAAAGAAAGAAAAATAACCATTGCTTACGTCCAGGTCTCGCTTTCCTTTGCCTGTATGTGCTGTCTTTTACATCCAAGTCTCGCTTTCCTTTGCCTGTATGTGCTGTCTGCTAAGCGGGTGTGAAGCACTAACAGCTCAATGCTCTTCGTACCTGCGCTTCCCGACAGAAATGACCCCAAGCTGCGTTCCAAAGCACTAACAGCTCAGTGCTCTTCATACCTGCGGTTCCCGACAGAAATGACCCCAAGCTGCGTTCCCACTGTCTGTCAGAGAAGTCAAGGGACACTGCAGCAGAAAGAAGGTTGTACCCATGTGTACAAGTGCTTCTGCTCAGCACATTTAATTGAATTATACATCCGATTACATCGGAAAATAGAGAAATCTTTGGCTGTGCAATGCTCCATGCTCAGCACCTGAACTCAAGTTCAGCGCTCACCTCACTGCCAGCTATAATACGGCAATTAGTTCCAGCAAAACTATATTTGCTTATAGGACTAATTAGAGATCAAGAAAGTGGCTCACTTTTGATAATTACATGGTTGTGTCCCATCTAGCAGCCACTGTTAAATTGTTGTTATATTAATGTAAAGCTTATAATCACGGCTGTTCTAAATTGAATAAATGTTCTTGCCAATTCTCCAATGCAATTAATTTACATAAAAGCCTCTGGAAGTAAAATTAAAATGATATACATCTTTCCAAGGGTTTCATTTAAAACAAAGCTAAATAATAGCAAAATTATATATCTTTTGCTTTTCTTTTCACATTCTTACATTTACTAAAGTTAATGGCCAAATAATCATTGAAATGAGCCCAAACCAGTTATTCAGCGCTGTTATACCAATAGCTCATTTGCATGTACAGTGATTCGTTATCCAAGACATTAATATTTTAAGCACCCTGTTCCCAAAGCCGGGGAGATGGAGATTCCAGATGATGCTGCAGGAGGTCGGAGGGAGCTCAATTCCCTCACTCATCTGCACCTAAATCACACTCATCTGCTCTATTTCGGCACTTGCTTTTTTGCGTGGAGCACCGATGTTGCTGATGCAGACAAACCTGGCCAAGCCTTTCCTGCTCAGGAAAGAAAAACTGCGCTCTACCACCCTATAAACCTGCCACCGATCAAATTTAAACTGGTTACACTGCGCTTCTTCAAGCAAGTGATGCTGTGAATCACAGAAGCTAAGGGCACAAATGGTGTGCACAAATAAGCACGCTTCCCAAATCACGGTGGTTGTTAAAGGGGAACGCATTTAAAGCTGTGCTTACCATGCAAATGTTGCATGTTTTGGTGCTATTCCTGGTTGCTAACTCAGGAGCTGTTTTGGTACTCGCTGCTGTCACAGCTTAGAGAGGAACGCGGCTGATGCTCACACTGCATTTACAGGAGGGCATCCTAACAACCAGTTTGAATGCTTCAGCAATTCTCAGTGCCTCCACAGAACTGGAAGATCAGAAAAGGGTTAAAAAGCTCTGTACTCCATCCCAGTAAAGGATTAGTCAGAACAGTACTGGTAGGTAATTACCGGCCCAGTCCTCTCTCATGCTGGAGCCTACTTAACACAGCCCCTTTTACCCTACGGTGCTTTTTTTCTGCTCTACTCTGATATTTGCGACTTTATCTTATTCCAGCTGAGCTTAAACACTCAGCAGAGTGGAAGTTGTTTTCCCTCGATTGTCTCAGAGCAAAGCTCCCCCACGGCACCCACCTTATTACAGGGAACAGAGTGTTCGGGAGGAAGAAATGACCTCCGTTAATGACTCAGAGACCTCCTAAAGTTCCCTCATTTCCTTCTGCTGTCTCTAAATTATTATTCCCAGCAACCTTTGGAATTTCTCCTCTTTTTTTCCTGTAATAGCCTTATCCAAGCAGACAGTGGCTGTGAACACGCAGAGCACAGGGGTGGCAGCTCAATAACTCAGATCCGCTCGCATTATGCTTCAATCTCCGTTAGCTCCGTAGTCAGTAACAAAAACCCACACAACTCCACTTCCCTGTCTTAAATGTTCACTCCTGACATTGTGGATTTTTTGCCATGGATGGGCATTCATTAAAAGTTCTCCTAAAAACAGATGTACGAGTGGAAATATTTATGCACGCATTATGCACATTAACCAAACACCTTCTACAGCCCTTTACTACAGAGTGAAGTAGATCAGAAGTGAGACTGGCAGGGAGAGGAGACAGAAATAATGCAGAAATTTTAAGATACCTTTCCAGAGCCAAGAAACCTCCTGTGAAGCCAGGCAGGGCCGTATCTGTTTTCACAGAGCCAGCCCATTGCTGGCTTGGGGATTGGTGGATGAGGACACTCACAGCTTCAACAGCTCCAGTTTAGGGCTCCAGTGGCAACAGGGTCAGACCCCAAGGGGGTCACATCATACTCCAAGGAATTAAAAGCAACTTGTTGCATTACTTTTTTCCAGGAAGTTTTTCCCTGCTTTAAGAAACCTCATGAAAAAGTTCAACATAAACCCAGCGTTCGCAAACACGGAGCTTCCTCTGTGCTGCGGAGATAAATGTTTCCATGAACAGGCCGTCATTTGGAGCAACGCTGGGACATGGGACTCCACAATGTAAGTATTTAAATAGGAGCAATCGGATCTTTGTGCAGGCAGGAGTATCCACTATTCATTATTTGCTCTTTGTGATCTGTTATTCATCACCACTTTGGCCAGCCAAGCACGCCGTGGAAACGCAGAAGTCACCGAAGTGACTTTGGTGAGCAACCACACTGCAAACAGCCTGGGCAAACAGCTCAAAACTGCCCAGGCTGAACGATCCCAGCACAAACTCCTCTGCAGAAGGATGAGAATTAACTGCTAAGAGTATGTCCATGGGGCAGCAGCAGGAACACGCTGCAGCCTCTATCACTTATTTCACAACTTCAATTCCTGCCTAATCAGAACCCTGGGCGCATGTCCAGCGGTCAAGACTTTTGCTTAAAGACAAACCAAGAAACAGAGTTGGAGAGCCCTGGGTTCCACGAAAGGCCCTGGGTGTTAAACACTAACGTTTATTCTATGACTGGCTTGAGATTTGATTTAAGTTATTATATTGGATTCAATGTCTGTCAAGCTTTGGGGGCTGCAAGGTGAATTATTACTTCCTTTACTGAATTAATTAATCACTGCGGATACTGTAATTTCAGATTGCTCAAGAACGTGTCCTTCACCTTCCTCATTCTCCTCTGTCCTCCAATCTCTTTCATGCTCAGATACTACTCCGCTATATGTGAAAAGTTATACATTTATGCTATTGTAAAGGTATTTCAATCATTAATCATTTCTGTTATCAAATGGTGCAGAGAGGAGCAGCAGACATTGCAGGGACTGGATCTCCTGCCCAGTTGCTGTGAATCAGGAGAAGTCTGTGGCATTTTATTGCTGTAAGGCTGGCCAAGACCAAATCCAGACATTTTCACTCAAATAGCCTCGAGTCCTCCCCAAACTACCTTATATCTTGTCCTTATGTCCAGCTCCCTGGCAGCCCCAGTTTGTTCTGCACCAAAGAGATGTCAGAGAGCTTGGGGGGCCACAGCTTGTGCAGATGGGTTAGCGATGTCCGGCTGGAATGTGCCTGTATCCCACACACAGGTAACGAAGAAAAATCCTTTGGTGCAATTCCTGACCTCCAGCTCCTCACAGACACACACAAACTAATTCATCTTAATGTCAGCGTATGTGACAGCAAGTACACTGAACTGATGATTGTGACCCTCGGTGTCACACAGAAAAAGTGCATTCCACGAGAGCATACATTGAATTCACACCTCGTCATAATCCCGTCAGAGCACCCCGCGGTTCCCCAGGCCTCATGGAGTACAGGCAGAGCATGACCAGTAACCCAGCACCCGTTATTCCCCACATATCCACCCCACAGGACACGTACACCAGACACCAGGCTCTGACAACAAAGATAATCCTTTACCGCTGTTTTTTCTGACTGGATTTACAGGGTATTTTTGTTCTGCTTGCTCATTTTTCCTCTGGTGAGAGTTTTACCAAGCCTGCAGTGCCAGCAGCTTCTTTCCCATGAGAGGAAGGGAGCAAATCTCTTAAGCCAGCAGGAGCGGATCCAGTCTGCAGAAGAACTTCATAAAGCAGCAGTGCCAAACCCTGCTGGAAACCTTCCCCAGGACGGTGCTTTTATGAAATGCCCTTTCTGCCACTCCAACTGCTCCCTTCCCAATGATATCACCAACCACTGATGGGCATTAAGATTCTGGGTGACATTTATATCTCCTTCTTCACGGCCTAGCACAGTTGTTCAAGGAGAGAAGTTGACTCAAGAAACAAAGGGCAAATTGATCCGAGTTTAACTTCTTTGAATTTCCTTGTATTTATTACCTTGCCATTCAACAGGGGAACGGTCAGCAGATAATTTATGGCATCGTGCTCATAGAAAAAAGTTTGTACTAATGCAATAAAAAGCTCGGAGCACCAGCAGCTCTAATAAAACGAGAATTAACAATAGAGCAGAATAAGGAGGGGAGGGAGAAGAGGAGAGTCAGTAAATCAATAACACCAA
This sequence comes from Mesitornis unicolor, assembly GCF_000695765.1. Lineage (NCBI taxonomy): Eukaryota > Metazoa > Chordata > Aves > Mesitornithiformes > Mesitornithidae > Mesitornis > Mesitornis unicolor. The sequence continues at coordinate 103,442 of NW_010186151.1, forward strand.
GGTCTGGCTGAGACGTGCTCCAGTCAATAATACCATAAAGTTTTATACAGCTGTAGGGTGGGAAAGTGTTATCATCTTGGCACATGAGGAGACAGAACCGCACAGCGTCTTGCCACCACTGAAAATCAGTTAAATACAGTAAATAAATGGGCAAAGTGGGGTAGGACTTTGGGCTCCTGTCCTATCTGTTCTGGCAAATCAGCACCCAACCCTTTCCTCCTGATCCTGCAGGATCCGTTACCAGGGTTGTCAGTTCAGTGGATTGTGGAGTTTATGACTTAGGACAGCGTTTCACCTGTACTGCAGCATCTCCCAGCACTGCAGCCTTGCAGCTCATGAACCAGAATGACTGCTTAAGGAAACAAACCCGATGTATTATCCTATCCCTTCCTCTGGCTACCTGTTCCTTCTCCTTGTTGTGTCATTTACTATTTTAACTGGTGAGAGCTCACAGACAGCTTGGTTTAATTGCAGACTGGAGACACAACCGGCTGCAGTTACAAAGGAACCCACTGCCTCCCTTCCCCTCTCAATTTCAGGTTCCCACGTGCCCACAAAACTCAAATAAAAACTTTCAAACAAGCTTGCAGTAACTTAAAGCTACTTGATTTTCTGTAGCCGCATTTCACAATTCGGTCTTAAGGCACACATCAAAATTTAAACCCTTAAATCCTATTTTTTCCACACCCCTGCAGCTGATACAACTGAAGTTGTTCAGTTCAACTTGTTACCTTGAGCCAACAGGGCCCCGTGTATTTGCACCACCAGACACTGTAGTACTCCAGTCTTGACAAGGATGTCTGTGCATCTCTAGCTAGAACTAACATTGATGGTAACAGCTACCACAGCCCTAGGTACGTACCTGTGAAATGCTCCTTCAATGCCATTTCAGTCACCGAGGTGTTAAAACTGGTAGTTGTTTTAACCAAATATTATTGCCATTGTTTCCCTGCAAACAGCGCACACAGGAAAATGTGGAAGAAGAAAAAGAGCCTCCCGTGTTTTATTTTTATATACCCCAGAAAATTATAGCCCGGCTAATAAAATGAGGGTGTCCTACACAGGCTGCAATATTGTATAAATCATGAATAATACATCCCGCAAAAATGAGAAACTGCAACAGAATCAAACCTATGTGGAAATAAATAAAACATAACAGCAGAACTGCAATCATGTTAGCTCTGTTGATAAAAATGTGTTTGTGTTTGCGAGGGGAGAGGGAGGAAACTTCTCCAGTAAATGATTGTAGAAGCATTAATAATAATAACCAGACCAGCACGGCGAGCCAAGAAAAAGGGCAATTAACAAATCAGTACCCAGATCACCAGGGCCGTGTGGTGGAGACAGCAGAGCGACGGCAAGTCAAACATAGCAATAACTTTAGAGAGGTGCCACGGATTCATCTTTGCAATGGACAGCAATGAATACCCTGCCTTGCAGAGCAGAGCTGATCTGCATATTGGTATCTTGCAGGGTAGCTCATCTTAATTTTGTACATGAAATAGATCTGAGGCGATCAGAGGGGACACAGACAGGAACTGGGGGCAATCCCAGTTCTTGACCTGGGGCAAACAGGGGTTAAATCCCAGCCTTGCTCTCCCTGGAGTGGTGCTGGACAGGCTGGGGGCTGCTGCAGGAGAGGGGGCTCCTACCCAGGGCTGAACCATTCCCCTCGTAGGAAAGAGGAGAAATCAAAAAGGAAGGAGATGGCTCCATGTTTATGACTCTCCACTGGGCAGAGTCCTGGTGAAATCCCTGGAAAACAGTTCAGTCTCCCTGTTCCTTGGGGACTTTTGGGCGCGCTGTGACGGTGCACACACGCACTAAACTCAGCAGAACTGAAGTGCAAAGGTATCACCATGCAAACCGCAAAGAAAACATTCAAGGACAAGGACTCCACTTCAATTCCCTGTAATGATCCCTGTGTTTCAGAGCAAATCTCCTCCCACTAAGATTACTACTAACATCTTATGCAAATTGGAGGCATCTCTCTTTTTTAAGTTTCAGACTAATCTATGCATGTCTCTATATTACTTCTCAGAGACATTAGCCAAGATGAGTTCATATTTTTATTCCCCTTACACACTGAATGTATTTTATTTCTTTGGGGTGGCAGGTTTTGTTATTAAAGTCAGCAAAACCTGATGAATCCTATAACCTACCTTCCTCTGTTTTCTCTATCCCAACCACACATGATTTATGAGCCAAAATCTAAGTCTGGATTTCTAATAGGGGCATGTTTTTCTCTCCTCATCTTTGCATTTTCTTCTGAATGGGAACAGAATTCAAAATAAGGGATCAAAATAACTCTGATTATTAAAACACCACCACATAACTTACAGAACCAGTTCAGCAAAATGTGCTCTTAGAGTTCCTTTAAAGTTTCAGCTCATCAAAGAGCAGGTTTAGCGCCTCCCGGAGCAGTTAAGGGATGATGTGGTAACGCTCCTGAATCACCCACGAAATACGATGGCAGTAGAAAAAGACACAAGAAGCAGTAAAAGCTGAACGGTGAAGTTAAGATAAATTCAGATGAAAACACACCTCCTCTCACCTTTTTCTAAAATGCAGATATTTAATCTTTGGCACTTTATGTCAGTTCGACTTTGGAAACTTCGAGCATTTATACTACATATAAAGCAGGAACTCGTTTAAGGGGAGTCCTGTAGATTCTTAGTTAGAAAATACTTCTGGCTTTAAAAATCCATGGACCTGTTTAACTATTAACGGATTAGATCTGAATGTCCCATCTCCCAATCCACTTCTAGGATAAAATACAGATTCACCAACAGCGCGGGATGGGTTTGTCCCAAAGCCAACAAACCATGATATAAGCCAGAGAGATGCTGTGCCTCAGTTTCCCCTTCTTAGAAGGAAGCCTTTCCTTCAGCAGCTGGGGGATGGGGATGCCCTCATGAGCGCACACACTGCCCACTGCTGGGGTTCTGGTCTTGGTTCTCACGTGCAGGCACCACTGCAACAGAAACAACCACAGCAACGACGACGACAAAAACTGGATGGGTTTTCTATGCTTACGGCTGCTGCAACAGTCAATATAAAAATTTAAAAACTTCCCTCCTTTAGAAAGAGCCGCAGCCTTCGCTGGACAAGTGCACAAACCCAAGTAACTTGAATCAAGCTCTAAGAAGAGGGCAGCGAGGTGCGACTCAAAGGTCAGCGCCACGGCACCGTCAGCTGGCACCAGCAGTCGGACACTTTTCTGCTGTGGCTGCCCTTTGGTAGAGGCCTCTGAAGTCTTACAGAATGCCTATAAATATTCAGAAGTTGAATGCAGCAGCAGGCAAGAGCCTTTAATTTAATTTTGAAGGCTGCAACAGACCAAGCTTTGCAAATATGATGGAAGGGAAAGGCTCTCCTGCCAAAGAGCTGCGCCGCTTCTGGCTTCTAAATCCCAGCGTTAAGACCGGAGTTTAGGGAGCATCGTCTAAGCCCAATCCTCTCAAACAGAAGCAAGAGAAGAGCTCAGGCCTTGCACTTCCCCTCTGCTGCGCCCTCACAAATCTCCTTCAAGATACTGGGGACTCGAGAGGTTTGGCACCTTGAGATTTAAGCAGTTGCTATTGATATTCTGGCAGCACGCGGGATCTGGAGGTTTGCTGAGGTTTTTATGCTGGGCAAGGACTGCATGAACACGTAATAAGAATTTTTCCCTACCCCAACAGCTGCAAATGCAAATAAAAGGCAAAGGCAAAGGCACAGGGAAGCGAGGTCATTTGCCTGTGGCCAAAAGGGGATTTGCGGGCTTTCATAGGAAGTGAACTCTGTGCTTTCACCAGCTCCAGCTGCTGCCAACACTGCAGGACTCCAGGGACTTCGGTTTCCTTCTGCTCTGAGGCTCTGCTCGGTGAGCTCGGCTGACACAGGCTCAATGTGAAATGCACAGAAACAGCAACAAAAATACATGAGCAACAATTTAAAAAGGGGAGATATTCATCTGAGTTAAAGTGAAAAAACCAAACACCCCACAAGCAAAATTAAGGGCGTTTAAGGGCTGGGGAATCTGATGATCTAAGGCAATAAACGCCAGGACATTTCTTTGCCTTATTTCTTTTCTTCTTCTATACACGGAGTTAAACTCTCCAGAATTAACTATCCAGGGCAGAACTGGATGAAAAACAGATGAGCTGCTGATAATACTTCTCACTGTAAGACACAGAGAGTGCATTTGGGTTAGAAGAAGTGCCAGGTTGGATAAGATCACGAAGCAACCCATACCCAGAAGACGATGCTTGGAGAAGACGATGTGAAGCAGAACCAGCACTGAGCAAAGCTTTCAAAGAGGATCAGGGCAGCGAAAACTATTTTGCTGCCTAAGGACAGCACACCTTGGCAGTGGCCTAATAGATCTTCATCAGCTCGTACTGATGGGCTGTCGCGCTCAACAGGGAGATCTGTGGCACAGCGTGGGTTTATGGTTCTGGGCCATCATATACATAAAGCTGAAGCGCAGGGGAAGATGATGGATGGCAGAACACGGTGGCCACACAGAATGTGAAGAGGATCCAAAACACAAGTTGGCAGGTGGTTTGCTAGCAAAGGAAGATGTAGGCCAAGTAACAGCAACCTACTGAACAATTTCCTATCACAAAGGCAACACGGATGGAAACCACAAGCTCGTAACGCTCATACAACCAGAACAGGGACACAGCTTCAGGGATAAACTCAGCCTTTTCGGTCCATTTCTATTTCTTCCCAGAGCCACGTGAACAGCCCGGGCTGCCCAAACCTCTGCAGACCACTGAGACCTGCCCCTGTCCCAAAAATTGCTTTGGCTGCTGCTTTTCCAGCCCATCATCCAAAATCTGCCATGGCAAGAGATGTTCGCCCAAATTCGTGTACCTTCAGGCTGTTACTCTGAAACCTGCCCACAGGAGAGGGGAAAAGGAGCTGACAGCAAAGAAGGGGTTAACAAGCAAGGAGGAGCACATCTCCATGTGGTGCAATTTCTGATGTTCTCTACTTAATGATTCAGACGCTGTGGCGTGATTTAGTATGAGCTGTGACTTCTCACATTTAATGAAGTGAAACCCTCTTGGCCCACTGCGAGATGTACGCAAGGATGAGAACCCAGTAATTTACAGCATTTGTGACCTTATTACAATGTACTTTTTGCTTGACTGCTCCTCAGGCCTAACAGGAGCTGTTGATAACAGCTCCATGCATTATTCGTTATTATTTATAATTGGATGTAAAAGAACTTTATCTGTAAAAAAAACGTATCTTAAAAATGTAATTTCCAGCAATTTTATGCTAACTTTAAAAAGTAAAGAAAAACAAGATGCTCTTTAAGGCTAATATTAATTGCAACGATGCTGACGGATGCTGCTCTCCATAGCGATAAACAAACAGTACAAGCTTTGGTAGGCTGCCTTCTAATGGGAAGCTAATTGTTCAGCCAGCCTAACGATAAATACCCTCCAGGGGACTGCTCACTTCTTCCTCACCCGCAATTTGTAACCTGAAATGCTGCTTCCAGGTTACTAATATTGCAATCCATACCTTGGTACCAGTCGGGTGGATGGGTACCACAGTAATTATAACCTGAAACCTCATTAGCCAATAGGTTCGTTCTGCCAATTCATTTATGGTCTAAGCTTATGGACGTATTACCAGGTATTAAATGCTGCCTACCTGTGTTTGCTTTTCCCAAGGGTCTAATTGAGACGATTTAGTCCTTTGAACAGGGACTATCCCTCAGTCGTGTGTACCTACAGATCCTGATACTGGAGGGCCCTAACCCTGCAGTTCTGGGAGCCCTAAATGGTCTGCAAACCAAAACACTTCCAGGGAAATACATTTCTTCAACCTGGAAGAGGTCACAAGTTCGACTGCTTCAGGTAACATTTTCCTGGAAGTTTTTTAGCTTTATGCCTTAAGAGACAAAGCCCAAAGGAAAAAGACAGAGGAGTTTGTTATGGGCCAGGTGGCACACAAATACGTCTTAGTGTTTCGAGTTCTTCCTCTGGATCACTTGGGATGACGCTAATCCGAAGTGACTCTGAATCAATCAGGACATGAAATCCAGCGTGGAGTCGCTAATCTCCATGAGGATAAAGTCCCTGACGGGGCACATACACCTTCACGAAGTTCTAAACCAAATGACGGGATTTATTCTGAAGTGAATTAGAAACCCACCAACACTAAACAGCACCCGACAGCCATAACTGAGGATTTGAAAACAATAAAATCCTGCATTCATACAGGAGCTGCTTGCCTCCAAAATGGCAGTGTCAGTGCTCATGCAGCACACACAGTTTTACTTCTCAATTCCTATTGCCTGGGTCTCAGCCTTGCCGTTATGATAAAAAAATACACCAGTTTAACTTGAAACACTTTAAGGAAACTCAGAGTGTACTCCTCAAAATAAAAATCTGTCTCAGTAATGACTCAGATGATAAAGAAAAAAATCTGCGCTAAGCTCTATAATGCTTAAACAGAAGCGGTTTAGGGCTCTCCTCAACGGGGTTCATCATCCTTGTGGATTGCAGCAAGAAACAAGTTCAAAGTCATGCAAGGATAATGCCTGGGCTCCCAATGAAATTCACTGCGAGTCCTGCACTGACCAGCAGGGAGAACTGCCCGAGGTTTTATCTGATCCTTCCCCATTTCATCACGGAGGTTGGCATCTTCGGACCACTCTAACGCCATCTCACAAGAGCTGCGCTTGCTCCTAGCAGGTGAAAAAGATGGTATCAGGATCTGCTTCTGAGCCTCCCCATCACCACCACACAGATAAAACCTCTTCTCCTACGCTGTAAATGCTTTAAAAGTTTCACAGGAGTCTATGAAATATGGTCACACGTTGTATTATTTTTTCAGAATAGACCGCAGTGAAGCAGCAAAAGGCTCTTCTAACAAGTGCTGTTTATTCATATTTAGTCCCGGATTACACCATCTGCATCACAAAAGGGTCTGCATCTGCTATTTCATTTTACTCTTCATAGCTTATCATGACAAAACAACAAAAAGACTGCAATTTTAAAAACTTATTCTTTGAACTTTTCGAAGCTTTGTAACAACAATTTAACAAGCGTTTTCATGTTTGCATCTATAGGGCTTTTTTATATCGGGTCATTCAGAGCTTTCATTTGATTGCTCCAGGAAACCAAACTGTTGCTACTCAATCTCTTTGCAATGTTCCCCATAGAGCAGCCACTCAGAGAGCTATCAAAGCTCCAGTGGAGGGCTGATAAAATCAATCTGTTAAAATCACCTATACAATTTATTCTTCCTCTTTTCTCTCCTTTTTTTAAATAAGAATGCCTGTTTATTATCCAGCAGCCTAAACAAAAAAGAAATCCCCACCTGTACTGTATTACCACTTTGATAACGCAAGCCATATTGCTATATAAAATGTTTGCTTTTAAAGATTGAAAATTCATCTGTTACACTCGAGGTGTTCAAGCTGTGGAGCATATTGCAAAGGCAGCTCACAAATAGCTGCAACTTTTTTTCCTTTTCTTCTTAGCGAAGCTTTCGCGGAGACTTCTCAGGGGTCACGTAAATCCAGCTCCTGGTTATGGCAGCTGACTGGAACGGGAGGAAACAGATGAATAGGAAAAACAAGAAATAAAGGTTTTCTAGTACACGTTGGCCAGCTCAGCTTTAATAATCACATCAACATACTCTAGAAAGATCTCCAGCCCTTCTGCTCCATTGCCAGAGTTCAGCAGAACAGAAAAGTCTCCACAAGCCAGGCTTGCCTCAGACTGCCCAGTGTTTCATAGCCCAGAGGCTCCTCACTGCGGCTCCAAGCCCTGCTGGTCGATAGCCGGACCATCAGCTCTGCAGTGCTCACCCTGTCCCACAGCAGATCTGTTCTCGCTGTTCAGTTTACTAAGCCTTTTGGGCAAGAAGCCTCTGCAATAGCAGCTTTAGCACTCTGCTTGCCAACCTTTCAGCCTGATAGTCAATAGATCACAGAATCACAGAATCCCAGACCGTTAGGGATTGGAAGGGACCTCCAAAGCTCATCCAGTCCAATCCCCCTGCCGGAGCAGGAACACCCAGATGAGGTTACACAGGAAGGCGTCCAGGCGGGTTTTGAATGTCTGCAGAGAAGGAGACTCCACAACCTCTCTGGGCAGCCTGGGCCAGGGCTCTGTCACCCTCACTGAGAAGAAGTTTCCTCTCAAATTTCAGTGGAACCTCCTGTGTTCCAGTTTGTGTCCGTTACCCCTTGTCCTATCATTGTTTGTCACCGAGAAGAGCCTGGCTCCATCCTCGTGACACTCACCCTTTAAATATTGATAACCATGAATGAGGTCTCCCCTCAGTCTCCTCCTCTGCAAACTAAAGAGCCCCAGCTCCCTCAGCCGCTCCCCATAAGGGAGATGCTCCACTCTAGGAGCATCCACTGTAGGAACAGTTTCTGTACGAGCTGTGTGGGGTACAGACATCGGGCTTTGTCAGATGTGTGAGATGATCACTCACCTACATCCACGAAGTGACACCAATCTACAGAGACCTGCAGTGCCCAAGTGGATTTCAGCCTGGGGGCTGATCACAAGCCTGGAAAAGCTGGCACACGAAGAGGAGCCGAGCGTTGATCCGTTTATACGGAGTCAATGCACTCTGCAAATCAACACAACCTGCAAAGGGGCTTGACAGCAGCAGAGGTGTAGTGAAAACCCTCCCACTGAAGTCATCATAATGAAAATAAAAACCAAATACAACTTTTTAACACTGAGAATAAGTAATTGATGGAACAGATTATGGGAAGAAGCAGTAAATTGGGTGATTTTGAGATCAGGATCAAAAAGACACATTCAAATCCTACCAGAAACTGCTGAATAAGAGACAGAGATTTGAGAGGGTGCTCTCTGGTTTGTATTTCACACAAGTCAGAATAAATGGTGACATAACCTTATGGGCTTCTGATCTTTGAATTTATTCAGAGGAAGAAATCTGTCTAGACAAAAGATGACCGGTGTTTGTTTTATCTCCATTACCTGGGATTACACGGTTCCCTCATAAAAAATAATATTTACGGGAGGGAAGAGGGGAGCACTCAAGGGGAAGTTGAAAGTGATCTTCTACTCCAAAATGAAAAAAAGAATATTTTACAACAGATTTAAAATACATCAAACAGAAGCGTCCTTCAAAATCCCACAGAGCAGAGAACCGGCTCAGAAGTGACAATGTCCCAGTATGTGTTAAAATGCCCAATATCACCGAATTTCAGCCTGAAATCCAAAGTGTAACGTTGCAGCCTTCTGGAACTGCCCCAGGAGCAAGCGGTGAGCAGGAGATTCAACCTTTCACCACCCATGAAGGAAGGGAGATAACTGAGATGGCACATTGGGACACACGCTCTGCACCTGCCTTGTGAGGTACCCGAGCTCGTCTTTGCATCCCAGCACCGTCTTCTTTCTACACGTATTAAAGAGGGATGAACTCTCATAGCTCAGATCCTGATATTATCTGAGGCAGGTTGGTTCTGTGCGAATGTTGGAGGAAAATATCCCCTGTGTACGGTAAGCACTGAACTGCCACGGATCTAGGGTTGCTTCCAGCAGCCCTGGATACGAGGTTATTGCAAACCTCCCAAGACTGAAGTTGTGTGAGTGAATCCAACACTATCACAAAACTCCACACCAAAATGCCACAGTTTATGAGTAATCTTTTTCCCCTAATAGTCGGGCTTAAATTGGCTTAATTGTATGAGATATAGCCTTAGCAATTTCCTTCTGTGATTTATAGGATTAAAACCTGTTTTCCTGCTGGCAGACAACACTGTTTACCAGCCTCTCATCTCCTGCTCCCATTTCATTTAGGCAGAGTGATCTGGCATTATTAAAATTGGATTGTTTCCTTATTCCCATTAAACAAAAGGTGATTTGATACCAAGTGTTAAAATATTATTGCGCTGTGTTTCTCTCTGTCCATCAAACCCCAGCCTCCGCTCTGTGGCACAGCAGGAGCTAATCAAGTGTTAAGATTCAGTGGTAGCGTAAACAGAAAAGACATCCAGCCTTGCACTGCTTTGTCTTTAAATGTTGAGAGTTGTATTTTTTTTAGTATCTGCCCTGTCTTAGCAGTGCAGGACAGCAGAGGCGGAGTCAATGTCCTGTCCCAGACCCCTACCTGCAAGGAAAGTGTGAGAAATGCAAACTCCATCCTTCCCATCACAGGAGGAAGGGGTCAGACGGCGCCCGGGACATGACAGAGCCGTGTTTGTGCGCTATTAAACGCAGCCAAGTCCTAATCAAAAGACACCCATGCGAGGCATGGCGAGACGCGAGGACGCGGGCGCTGCACCAGCCTCGCGGCCAGCGCAGAGAGAAGGGGCATGGCAGTCCAGGAGGAAAGGAAAATCAATCTGCTGGTGTGACATGATATTCCTTTGATCAAGCTAATCTTGTCATACTTCTCTTCCCTTTTGTTGTTGCTCTGAACATCTTTTGCCTTTGGGGGGAAAAAAGGAAGAGACACAAATAGATAATATACTGGCATTTGAAATCAACCAACAAAGCACGAACTCGCTTAGGTGGAAATGAAAATAAGCAAGCACGGGTTTAGCTCTCTATTGATTTGCCTCGCAGTTCTGGAGCCCGTACTCATGAAGCCATTTTGTGGAGATACCGAAAGAAAAACAGAAACCTGTTTTAGGAGGGGTGAAGGAAGAGGTGCATATACAACTGCGGATTGGTTCTCGTTTCTTCCCTCTCACCACGTGAATAATTTCCAAGGAGGCCAACTCAGAGTCAAAATCTGCTGGGCCTAATTCTAACTGTACCCATGCTTGCTTTGTATTGTATGCTTATTATTATTATTATAGTCCTACTGAATATATTTGTAAATAAGGAGCGATCAGTAAGATTTGCGTGACACTAACACACAAGTTGCAGAGGGAAAACCTCACACTAAACGTTAAAGAAGGGAAGATGTCCAGAAGAGGAGTTCACTGAGCCCATGGGGATTTGCTTGGGTTCTCTCACTGGATGCACTCAGGAGGAAATTCAATTTAAAGGTGAACTGCAAAGGTTTGCTGAAAATTAAAAACTCACTCATAAGATCCCAGGAGGGAAAACAGATGACCACTGCTTACACCTCTGGGGCTGGATGTGATTGCCTGTTGGGCAGCGAAGCCAGCTCAGATGTTGGGGAATACAGCCCAGTTCTCATTTCCACCACTGAAGAGGTATTGGACATCAGTATGAGAGACCTAACCAGGTTTTATCCTCTTTCAAGTTTCAGCCCCCAAATAAAACATGTAAAGAATGGTTTTACCATTTCTCACCCTAAACCATGGCACAGACCAATACAGGTGCTATTTCTTTTTTGTCAAAGCGCCTTATAATAAAAAAATGCCCTGTTAAATACTTGAGGTGCCGTATTCTCCACGAGCCATAGCACGGGAGATGGGGCCACGCTGACCTTTTCAGCATTCTGTACTGTGACTCGCTGTAGTCACTCCACTCGCTTCCCTGTTTTACAGCTCCAGTGAGACACAGAGCAGGGGGGAATGGCCATCCCAATCAAAATACAAAATGATGAAAGGTCAAGACAGTAAAGCACCCAGGAATACTTAAGGGAATACAATTGGGCATTAAAATTCAGATGCTTTCTCTGTGCCAAAGCCTGTAATGAGAAAGGAAAATGGTAGCCAATGGATTCATTCCTTGTAGGAGCCAGACGTTACCTTTTTATGCGGACATCCACGTACTTCTGAGGCAAATGCATAGACATAACATAAACTTGAATGCAAAAACCACGCAAGTGTAACTCACAAAATCTGTTGTTTCACGGTTTGCATGAAGTAAACTCCAAAACCAGCAAGACACCTATCACATGCAGTGATTTTAGATGCTCTGCCAGCCGCAATGGCGATGCCAGTCCTTGTCCCTGGTCACCATCAGCACGAGCAGCCCAGATCCCGTGACAATACACCAGTTTGTGCTGACTGAGGATTTGGCTCCCAGGAACCACACACGTTCACTTCAGCCTTTTCTGCATAAGCCTCAAAGTTGTCCTAAGCCCTTGAAATCCCCGCAGGCCTCTTTGGCCGACCACAACACGCACATTGTCTGCATAGGAATCAGCAGAGAAACCCACACCACTACAAGGCCATCAACTTAAACACCAATATCCTGCCTTACATCAATGTAATTGAGAATAAAGCTCTCAGGCTCTGGATTTGGCTCTAATAACACAGCTTACACAAAGAACCCATCAGACATGAGTAATGCAATAAAGAAAAACAACGTGAATAACTTGGAAAACAAGAAATGAGTGGGGATGGGGACTGACCTCATGTTCAGGGCACAGTGCCCATCAGATCGGGTTTTGGTTCTGCCATGGGTTTTGCATTCCCCACAGCAACTGGGAGTAACAACAGCTACTTCTTCCCTGCCACCTTTTGTCTTTGCTGTTTCTCCTCCATCTGGGAGAGCTGCAGATCACCTCTGTGTACGGTGCCACGGCTCCAGTTGGGCTTCCAGGTGCTGCTGCTTTGCAAATTAATAACGAGAGAGCTGATATTTATTTACCAGAAATGGGCTTCAATAACTGAAGCAAGCTAATAGCAGAGCTCAAGATGAGCTTGTGAACTGATGCATAAAAAAGAATCTAATCTTGCCAAATTAGGTAACGACGAGCAGTGCGAGCTGTGCTTTAGATATCCTGTTTGATAATCTGCATTAAGAGAAACTTCCTTAGCCTGATGTATGTGCAGCAAGGTCGCCTTCTTACAAATTTCCCTGTTGAAATAATCACCAGTGAGAGTAAATAAATAGTGAGGTAACTCTGATAAGAATTGTATCGATTTATTTTTCACCTCTCTGAAGCTGCTGTTTATACGTAAGGCAAATTTTTGAAGACTTTTTGCCAAGCAGCTTCAAGTTTCTTGTAATTCCTGCAAATTCAATTTCAGAATTGGGGATGCTGTTGATAACAGAATATCTTATTAGCAGTAAAAGTATATTACCTATAATTGAATAGCTTCTCAATTAACAAGTTGGAGAGCCAGCAAAAACAACCAATTCCCTCGGCTGCATCCGCAGCAGGAGGCATTTGAATTACCAGTGAGTCAATTAGCGAACTTCTACCCAAATGATAAATAAGTACATAAAATGCACAAGATTGAAATAAGCAAATATTAGCTCCATGCAAAACGAACGCAGGAAAAGTTTCACCATGCACAAAATGGTACCGTTAGATGGAAAATTTCTATTTAAAATACAGCCAAAGTAGATTGTGGATGCAAATGGAGAAGAGCCAGGGATTATTCTGTATTTTGAAGCCTGCAGCGTGCAGCACCGAGGGAGGAAGTGATCTCCCCCAGCTCCATCAGTAACAAGGGCTCAGATCATCCCAGTCCACCCAAGCTCACCAGCACCTTCTCACACACAGAATCACAGAATGGCTCGGTTGGAAAAGCCCTCTGAGATCATCACGTCCAACCGTTCCTGTTTACCCACTAAACCATATCCCTAAGTACCTCATCTACCCGCTCTTTAAACACATCCAGGGATGGTGACTCCACCACCTCCCTGGGCAGCCTGTTCCAGCTTCTGACGACCCTCTCAGTAAAGAACTTCCTCCTTATCTCTGACCTGAACCTCCCTTGGCACAGCTTGGTGCCATTTCCCCTTGTTCTATCCCCCATCACCTCCATCTCCTTCTTTTTAGCAGACCTCCACCAAGTGAAACTCTGCCCTAGGGAATTCACATGAAATTAATAACATTACGGAGCTGTTTAAGCACAGGGAGCGAGAAGTAATCCTGGGATACTTGTGTTTGTACAAACTCCTTCCGTGATATTGACTCCTAAGTGTTTATTGTTTGAACAGATACATCACTGGCATTTAAAAAGGCAGCTTCCATCAGTTGGAGCTAAATATGCACAGTGTTTGCATGAGTGGTGTGTAATTGGGTAATTCTAATTGCAAATAAGAATCTTTTCCTTCTTGGAAAACAGGTTTCAGTTTGTATAAGGTAATGAAGCAGGGGTCTGAAGAGCAGCCGTGGAACAAATTGCATTAAGGGAAATCAGGCAGTTGTCTGTGCCCATTTCCTTCCCTGAACGAGCTTCACCCACCCAGTTCCCACTGCCGATGGCCCCTTATTATCCATCTCATCCTATGAAGAGACAAAAATTAAGCGATTAAGGAAAAATATTACAATCAACTTCCATTCATTCATCTCTCCAAAGCCAATGATACTTCATCCCAATCTGTACATCCCTTTCGATAAATGACATGGAAACAGAGATGGGAAGGTTGTTGCTATGTAACTTGCGGCATTGAAATGTATGAGGCACGGTGACCTTTGCCTCTGGAGATGATGTGCAAACTATTTATATGCACAGCTGTACAAATTGCCAGAGTTTAATGTTAAATTCCATGGAAAATCATCTTTGCTGTTCTGCTTTTGAGGAAAGGACAGGGTTTAAATATTTAATAGGCCTTCTCACAGTGCGAGCATATTTGGCATTACATAAGTGAGCAGCACAGATCTCTTTCAAGGCTCTGGCTTCAAGCGTTTGACAAGCTCTGCCGTAACGAGAGTGAAAATGGGAGAGGTTCATCAAATCATAAGCAGCAAAATAACAACGGAAATTTAGGAGGTGCAGCAAAATCCTTTTCTATCTTGTGCTTCTTGTAGAACTTCTGTATTTCATTGCGTGCTCCAACAACATGAAACACCCTGGCACTTCCACTCTGCATTTCTGAACTCTGTGGGAACCTCATCAACAACTGTTAAAGGGCTATCAGAGCCTAGAAGCATTTCGTGCAGCAAGTATACTGAGTTACACACAAACACGTTTAATTTCTTTCCTTTGGGGCCTTTTGATGTATGTATTACTATGTTGCATGTACTGCTTCATTATTAACCACAAAGTCAAGAGAAGACAAGCTGAGGCAATACTCAGTAAGCAAAGATGATAGATTTTGCTTGAGACTTAAGACAAGAACAAGTTAAAAGAGAGAAAATCAGCTACAGGGTTACTGAGGATGCTCCCTGCAGGCTGGGCAGCTCTGGCTTCAGCAGTGAGCAGCGTATGAGAGCAGTAATAAAAGTCTGGAGGATGGGAAACACGATCTACGTCTTCACTGAGACACTGTTGCGGAGGCTGGAAGATGTGAAATTTGCTTATGCATCTTGAGTAGAAATATGCATTGCACCTCAGTCCCTGAAGTAATAAAGTTTGGGAAAGTTTTTCTTTGGTTTTAGGTTTTGTGTTTTTCTTAAAGTTTAGAAGGATTTCTGACATTTTCGAAATAAAACAAGAGGATGTTTAAATCCGATTAAAAAATGTAACCAGCTTTTCTGGATTGAGAGTCGCACTCCCCGCTGTTCCAGGATGAAGGAGCGAGCTCACTGCAGCAGTGCGGGTTAGCAGTGGTCAGAGGGAGCGATGGTGATCCGGGCACTGGCTCACAGGCCCCAGGAGCACCGAGGGGCTGACAGCCTTGGAGGTGCAGCTTTTCCTTCCCCTGCGAAGCAAAACAGTCAACTCTTTGGGGCCCCTTCCAGACTACAGAAAAATCAACCCAATTTGCCTCTCCTCACCCTCACATCCTGCAATCCAAGAGAAACTGCACCAGCTCAGCTCTGCTCCCAAGGCAGCCCGAGGCTGCAGGAAGCAGCGTGGGTGAACCTGCCAGGGGCACAATTCCACCGTTGAGTCAGCACCACATCCATTACCACGCTGATTTCATGGTTTGATGGGCCATAAGGCTTCAGGCAACAAATCTGGGGTATGATCTTGATCACAGGAGGTCATTAAAGACCCCACAGCACCACTTGTTTGCATCAGGCTATTATTCATCTCGCTTTCTGGGATCAATTCTAGTCCAGCTTTTCAAGGTAAAATTCCCCTATGCAGTTTCTGACACTGCACTCCACTCTTGTGTGAGTTTCTATGTAAATTAAAAAGCCACTTACTATAAATAGAAATTTCAGGCAGCTAGAATTAAAAATACAAAGCCCTCGGCACATTATGGATCTTTATGTGCTATTGAAGCCTTCTATGAGATTTCAAAATAGGCCATAAGTTATACGCAATTCTTTTTGCAGGTCCTTGGAATGGGACATTGATTTATACCAGCTGAACATTTGAGACACCTGAGACAATATTCTTGAATAACAGAGGAAGGTTTAATGCTCAAATCAACAAGAACCCCACAAAAACTGCTATTCTTGGTTTTTGAAAGGCTGGTCTAAATAGAAAGCACTGAGACAACCAAACACACCAGAAAGAGGGAAAGGCAACACTTAAAAACTTGCTTTTGATTTGCATATCCAGGGATACTCCATATATGAGAGAAATAATTCAGGGCTACAGGCACTGAATAGAGAACTTCACAGAAAAAGGAGGATATTTATTACCAGTGCTGAAGGACATAAAGTTATTTGAAAGGTATAGACTTCATTCTTTTTTCAGGCAATAGGGATTTATATGACTTATTTATTCTCGTGCCCTGGACAGATGAATCATTCTCGGGGAAAAGAATTAAATGATTCAGCATTACTGGTTCTAACGGGACGGTGAAAGGGAGTTGGGGGATTTCACCCAACGCTGTTAGAAACGTATGGGGATGTAATGAGGAGCAAAGTGTTTCAGTGTTTTTTTTGTGACCACACGCATTTGCTGGCTCTTATACCACAGGATTTGATAAACAATAAATTTTTTGAAGAGTAGCGGTTGCATCATGAGCAATAAGTTCAATTTTCAAGAGCCGATGGGCATTTAAGAATACACGTCCCGCTGATTTTTAGTGGGGTTTAAACGACCAAATCACATCAGCCCTTCTGAAATTCCCATGCTCAAGCTCTTGAGTGCCCAACTTACAACTCAGGCTTTCATGAGCCAGACTTTGTGTGCCGTATTTAGACAATTAGAGACACGCAGAGTCACTAATGGGATTATCAGAAGTCCTAAAGTACATTAATTTGTCTTGAATCAATGAGCATTAAGTCCTAGAATGTACTGAAAAACCTGAAGGTGCCCAAATGCTATTTCGGGGGATTTCTTGTTTAGTAAATTCTATCATACTTCATTTTAGCAAACTGTGCCTACCTCAGATTTAGGCACACACCGTCACTTTGAAATACCCCAAGTGAAAACAAGAGTTAGCTTTACAGATGCAGAGTTTCCACTTCCATATACCTTTTATATTACAGGGAAAAAAGTTTTGTCAAAATTGATCCCCTTTTCTGGGGGAAAGAAAGCATCTAAACCAAAAGGAAATGAAGTAAAATGGATTTAATGGAATCAACAATTTCCTAACCCGTTTCGACAAGAATTTTCAACGGACTCCACTTAGGGCAGCTCACCTCTTGCTCCCAAATCACTCCATTGATTGCAATGGAGCCACTTTTGTGGTGAAGCGCGACTGATTCAAGCCACCGCCTCTGGCCCAGCAAAGCAGAGCGGGGCCAGCGCAGCTCCTGGTGCTGCAACACCTCAGACCCCAGTGATTCAGCGGCGCTGACGCACGCGGCTCCACGCCCCCGCAATCAGCGCTCCCCACCGAACGGCTCCTCAGGACCATTACGCCTCATCCCATCGAGGGGCTGTGATTTTACCGCACGGTTATCATTCCGGATCTGATGGTTGATAACAGAACTACATCCTTGGCTAGACATACAATCCGAGAGGCTTATCTAACTGCAGGGCAGCTGCCTCAGGTGACGTGGCATTTGGGGCGCTTTTAAAGTAGTAGCTCAATTTGAGAAAGCTGTGTTTTATGCATCTGATAGCTCGCAAAAATGGGCAAAAATCAGTCCAATTGCGGCCATTATGCCTTGTATGAAACATTTGGTCTCAGGGAAGATATCAGTGGACTTCAGGCAGATGAACCAAGAGGTGGTGGTGCAGGGATGTAAAAGGATTAATAAATTAATGCAACAAATACGGATCCCCTTGTGTCCCAGACATGCTGAGCCAAATGAAGTTTCCAGTGTGGAGAATTTGATACCGAGCTCTTGGTTTAATCACATTTCTTTCCACAACACACTTACAATGACGACTCACCTTATATTGAACATAGCTTAATGCCATTATATTCTGAGGTCCAAGTGCAGCTGAAACACTAACTTCATTAGTTCTGCAACGCTACCTGTCACCTCCGCCGGCTGCAGCCCAACATAAGGTGGCCATGAGCAAAGAAACAAGGTTAAAAACAAACCAAGCATGTCGGGAAGTTGCAGAAGCCAGAAGTGATTCTGTATATACAAGGTAAGAGCAGGTATTACTGGTTTGCTCCAGACAAACAGATCTAAAAACAGTAGAAAAAGGCATAGGTTGCGAGTGGAAAGTGCAATCCTAGCACAGAGCAAGAGCAGGAGGGAGCAAACCTTCCTGACCCTGCCAGCAAAGATCCAGAGCTAATAACGTTTTTGCAGCGCTTTGACAAGTTGATCAGAAATGCTGTGTTTCTGAGGAGGTTATGAGGAGCCCTGCTGGGCCCCAAGCAATCACACAATGCCAAGGCCTAGCCAGACTCATCTTCCTGCTATAAAGCATCAACCCTGTGGGTCTGATACCACTCATCTCTTTCACTCCGATGCCTCGCAGCGTGGTTATTCCTGGTTTAGTAGAGTATCTTCTGAGAAAGTACCATATCTAAGAAAAACTAACCATAGAGAAAGGAATGAAATCCAAATACTCTGAGAATCAGTTAAGTAAATACATAGTTTTACTGGAGTATGTTCAGAACAAAACGTTTTTGGCCAGTCTGTAATAATTTGAAGAACTAAACAACATCATTGCTTAGGAAAAGTCAGATGTGAGCTACCCACAGCATCCCGAGGGGCTCCGTTTTCAACCCCTCTCCCTTTTGCTTCCCGTTAGTCACCAGTCCTTGGTCCGCATTGAACACCCATTGCCTTACTGAAAAAAGCAAAGGATCAATCTAATTCCAGAGTCAATTCGTGGTCATATTTTCTCTCAGCTACATTCCTAGAACATAACAGCCCCATCTGTGAAAAACACAGGCAGCACAAATAAACGCAAGCTGTGATCTTGCAGTACTTCGGGTCCTGTCTCCACAAAGCCATCGCAGCACGGGGAAAGCGATCGAAAATAAATCTGTCTATGCAAATAAGAGTTTAAAAGCGTAAGGAAAATTTCCCTATTCACTGAAGTACACGAGTGTTCTTAATTTAAGTCACACGTGTCTATTACATAAGGAAACCACTCGATTGCAGCCTTTTTTAAGGACAGGATCGTTTATGGTTTGTTTTTCTTTCCAGTTTCCAAGCATTGGGCAAAGTTAGGCTCATTACACAAACGCTCTCACTTTTTCCATCACAACTTCTTGTTTGATCCTTTTGGGCTCCTGTTCAGTACGAGTGCCAGATGTTGTAACCTGCACCTGTTTGGTTAGCGTTGGAAAAGCCTCTTTACTTTTGGGTTAACAGAAGGAAACACCTTCGGTGCCTTTGATGAATCTCATGAACTTTTCCCACCCATGAACTCTTCCAGAATTCCACCAAGGACATGGAGGAGGCCAAAGCACAGGCAGTAAATGTTGTAGCACAATGGTGCTCAGCCAGTTTATAGCAGATACTCGGTACAGTTTGAATTCAGCTTCTTCATGTTCGTGAAATCCTTACACACGCTGTCACCTCACAGACAACAGAAACGACACGCGGCCTTCATTAACACCTTCAGTCTCTCTTGTGATGCACGTATGAGGTCTTTTCCTCGAGCAACAGATGAAGAGCAGCCACAGGTGAGAAACCAGGCACTTTCCTTTTGACTCCAGCAGCAGAGAAAGTAAAATAAACCTTTTGCTGAGGGAGGAGCTTCTCCAGTCGCTCCCCTTGCTCTGGAAGCTGGAGCGGTGCAGACGAACTGGTGTAATTACTGCCGTCCTCAAAGCAGAGAGGGGCTGGGAGCAGAGGCTTCAGAAGATTTATCACAACCCTGCCCAGGTTAGCAGCTCGCCATCTCACCTCTTTCCTCTGTTGCTTTGCTGAGCTAATGAAAAAAAACTCCCTCAGAGATACTGCTAAAAGGCACAAAGTGGAAACAGAAGACATGAGAAGGGCTGGATTATTTATTGGAAACAAAGAGCTAAATGACCTTGGGCTGGAGCCCTCCCCGGCAGCGCAGCCCAGGGCGTTGCTTCTCTCCTCCATGGGCATTTTAAACTCCACCACACGCTCACATCTGGTTTCAAGTTGTCTTTTCCTCCTTCCACATCAGCAGGAGCGAACTGGAGCTGAGGTGAAATCAATCAAATGCTAACAAGTGCCACTATGTTATGTGAGGAGAGGATGAGAATTCAGAAGCTCTCTCACGAGGAGAAAGCAGAGTTAGAGGCTTTTTAGGCTTATAGATACGCTCATCAAAACACCCGATTTCTGCCCAGTTTTCTAATGATCTTTAATGTTGGTTCACCTACAGGGCTCATGTTCGTATTCGGCTGGCTTCACGCAGTGGTATGTTCCCAGGCTGTGACCTTGCCCTTTCTGGGATGCAGAACTGGTGGGTTTGGGGGTTGTTTATTTTTAATATGCAAAGACGGTGGCTTTTCAAGAGGTGGGGGTGTTGCTCTTGTAGCACTTGCCCAGACAGTAAAGTGATTAACAGGAAAGAGAGAGAGCAAATGAATCTGCTGCTGGGCTCTGAATAGGAAATGATCTGTGAGCAAATGGAGCAAGCCGGGATGCAGTAAATAGGCAATTAACTTTCTTTTTGGCAACAACACACCTGTCAGAGCCGAGCTGCTACAGGAGGAAACAAAGGGGAAACATCTCCTAAACCAGGCCAGACACAAGCAGGGCCCGTTCCCTGCTCCGTTGTTATTTATAGAGGCCTGCGAATGCACCTGCTATGCAAAAGGTATTAAACCAGAAACCAACCCTGATCTCCACACCCTGCGTCTGGACGTAGCTGGGGAGTTTATCCCCGGATGGCGTTAGCTGACACCGGACCAACGCAGCCCCCGACGGAGAACCTGGCGCTCCTGCTTTTTGTGAGTTATTTCGAGGGCTGACTGACAGAAAACCTGAACTCGTGCGAATTCTGCTGACCCTTTTTGCTGCGTAGATGAACATGAAAGCTTCCCTCACAGCCCGCACGCATTAGAAATGCAAAACCTAATTACAACTGAAAGGCTGCTGCCACCAGTGCCTCTGCGCTTTGCAGCAGGTCTGTAACTGTAAACAGGGAAAGCATCGCCATAAATGCCTTGTGGGGAGGGCTCCTCCAACAGGAATTTTCTAAGCTCTCCATCAGCAAAAGATCCTTAATTTTTCTTCCTAATTTCCCTAATAATAAATATATCTCAGGATAAAGCGAGGAGGGGGAAAAAGAGTTGAGCTGTGAATGGTTTTCACATTATTTGTTGAGGTTTTCCTTCCACAGGCCAAAGGATTTCAGCAGAGAACCGGCTCTAATTTAAGCTCTTGCATTCACAGATATAGTGCACAAGTTTAATGCCATGCAGAAAGCCTGAATTGGGCAAAACACAAGAACGCAAGGACATAAGAATGATCATGGCCCGTTTCCATTCAGTGTTTTCCAATTAAAGTGCTTTTTCTTAGAATAAAACCTTCTCTGTAGAGCGCATTCATCTCTTGTCAGCATTCTGTGGAGGAAAATCGAAGACCTGCATGGTAAAACTTTACTTCATGGTAAAATTACAACCAATTTTTCCCACAGAAAAACAACACCACAGCCACTCACCGGCTTTCAAATCAATTTTCCTTTCACTTTTACTGAGATAAGCAGCAAAGTTTTCATTATTTGAGATGTGGCTTCCTTCCCCACCCCAAAGATTTCTACTTAACCCTGCCCAGCTCCTCTCAATGATCATAAAGTATCTGTTTCTCAGCAGCGGGAATTAAATCCATTACTGAAGTATCCGCTAATTGTCAGATACAACGGATGAACCCAGTGCTTCCTAAAAGCTCACTGAGAACAAAATCCTGTTTTAATACCAGGCTCCATGCATTGCACAGGGGATCCCCTGCAGGAAGGTGAATTATCTCCTCATTGTGTATCTGAATTTTCCTCTCGTTGTGTATCTGAATTTTCTCCTCATTGTGTATCTGAATTATCTCCTTGTTGTGTATCTGAATTTTCCCCTCGTTGTGTATCTGCTCAGTCCTCACGATCAGCCGTTTCGCAGGCACAAAGAAATGAGTTAAAGCAGAGAGAAAACGGGTGCATTTACAGGACTCCTTGCCTTCTCACAGCTTTACCTCCTCTTCCCCTGCTTGGGCATTGTCTGTTCACAGAGAAAGGAAGTTTCTTCTTGGATTATTGTGCATCATCCTGTCAGAGAATAATGTAACCACCAGTAATTTTCAGATCCATTTACATGCCATTGCACTCATTTTACGCAGTGCCATGTTGCTGTTCCACTCGACTGCACTCATTACACATGTCCTTAAAACGGAAAGTTTTCATCTCCACGAAGCTCATCTTTCCTGTGGTTCTACACTGCAGTATCTCCTTCTCATCAGCTGCTCTTGCTGTTCATTTGCATCAGATCCTTAGCTAGCACAAAGACTTTTCTATAACACAAGATCTGATGGGTCCTGGAAGCCAGTCCCCTTTGGCGGTAGTAGCACAGTGACATCTTTCCAGGTGTTACCAGGACTTTTCCAACCACAACATCTGTGTGTTTCCCCGTCACCACTGTCATTACGGCCACACAGAAGAGCTAGAAAAACTAACCACAGGTTTCCAGCATCCTGGCCCATTTTCTTAGCCATGAGCCCACCTTTTGCAGCCCTTCCACTGCGCCACCCTCCCACATCCCGCACCAGAATTAATGTTTCCAAGGCTACAGAGCAAATCAAAGACTGAGATGGAATTAGAGCCCGCAATTACCAGTTTGTACTTGAAAGTCTTCGTTTCCAGACCATGTAAACGACTTGCGAACGGAAGCTTGACTAACACCATGTAGAAACTTAATTAACTGACAGGATCTATCTATTGGCCAGACATCCAAGTGGCAGCTTTGCTGCTGGAAAATCATTGGAGGTGTAAAATTCAGCTGATAAACTTTAAAAGGAGAGTAGAGCCGGAAAAAGCCTCTGCCATGAAAACATTTCTCAAGTTCCATTTCACAGATGGGATTCGGGGACGTGTCGGTCTATCGACGCGCTCAAATGGCCTTTTCACAGCAAAACCCGAGAACTTTCTTCCCAGCACAATTCAAGCCTTATGAGGAGCGGCTGAGGGAACTGGGCTTATTTAGCCTGGAGAAGAGAAGGCTGAGGGGAGACCTCATCACCACCTACAACTGCCTCAAGGGAGCTTGTAGAGAGGTGGGTGCTGGGCTCTTCTCCCAGGTGATGGGGATAGAACAAGGGGAAACGGCACCAAGCTGTGCCAAGGGAGGTTCAGGTTAGAGCTAAGGAGGAAGTTCTTTACTGAGAGGGTCGTCAGAAGCTGGCACAGGCTGCCCAGGGAGGTGGTGGAGTCACCATCCCTGGATGTGTTTAAGGAGCGGGTAGATGAGGTACTTAAGGATATGGTTTAGGGGGTAGACAGGAGCGGTTGGACGTGATGATCTCAGAGGGCTTTT
This sequence comes from Mesitornis unicolor, assembly GCF_000695765.1. Taxonomy (NCBI): domain Eukaryota; kingdom Metazoa; phylum Chordata; class Aves; order Mesitornithiformes; family Mesitornithidae; genus Mesitornis; species Mesitornis unicolor. The sequence continues at coordinate 126,961 of NW_010186151.1, forward strand.
CCAACCGAGCCATTCTGTGATTCTGTGTGATTCTGTGAATTCATGGGTGCCAGCAAATGTAACCGCCTTGGGAACTCCTGCCTGGCACAGCAGCGCCTCGCTGCTGCTCCTCACCTCTTCCAGCGCTGCTCGCAGCCACGCTATTCTCTCCAAGAGACAGCGGCGCTTAAAAGGGGCAGCGGTGACTAGCACAGTTGGTAAGCTTGTGTTTACCTGCGACTCTCATTAGGATTAATCAGAAGCGAGCAAGAAAAGCTCTTTGCGGGATCACGGCTGAGGTTCACTCTTGCATTATAAACTGAAAGTGGAGCCACAGGAGCTGCCAGCTGGTGAAGTAAAGCGCACTTGCTTGAAACCGCTTTCAGTTTTGAGCTAAATTTCATTGTGACAGGCTCAGAGCGTGGCTGTGGACCTGCCAGGCCACAGACCAGGGCGGTGCAGGTCTGACTGTGCCCAACACCGTTTGAGCTGGGAACAGGCGACTCCAGAGGACGCATCCGGCTGTTGGGCTGCAATCGCTGCCTCCTTTCTCCTTGGAGGACAGGAGACCAGACACACAAATGCAATGGGCCATGCTGTCTGGAGCCAACTGGATATGTCAGCTTTTTCTAATGACTTCTGCATTTCACATGCATTTCTGTGTTGCTGCAGACCCCTATGGCCAGAAGGCATGGGCTTCATTGGTCTTGACCAAAGAAAAATCTCTAACTCCAGCAAAAGCCCACATAAATATGTTCAAAAATGCACTCTTATTACAGTGAGACTTCAATCCATTCTTGAGAGCTTTACACAGATTTAGTTTCCTAGCAGGATACGGGGCAGGTCAGCATTATAATTCAGATAGAGACACAGAAGTGAAGAAGCTAATGGATTTGTTTGCATTTATAAACTCACAGACGGTATCAATGGCAGCTCTGAGAATATCAACGAAGTCTCCTGATCCCCCATCACAAGGTGCAGACAAAAGCACAGGAGAACGTTTGCTCTGTGCCGTGACACTTCACAGCAGCATAAACTTTACTGAGTGAGATGGAGTTACTCTCAATTGGAGATGCTGTAAGTGGGATTCATACACATTGAAGCAGAAATACGTTCGTTTTCCCATGTCAGGCCCTATTAAAAATTGAAATAAACTACTAAGTCCACTGGGGAATTCTCCATCTCTTCGTGCTTTTCGTCTAGATCAGATACCTTCCCTGGGAGACATGAAGTCAAACACAAGCTGTTGGGACTTAGTAGAAGCATTAAGTATATGAAAAATACTGCGTTATACGAGAGAAAGCAGATGACAAACATTCCCTGCACCTTCCAGAGCCACAAAGGTAAGAAAAGTTATTAAACCGGCTCAAGAACAACGATGGTGTGTGCACGCTC
>NW_010186151.1:128365-153097 GCF_000695765.1 Mesitornis unicolor
CCCATAGCGGCATTAAGGAGATCTCCCACGCTCATCGTTTCCAAGGGAATTGTTCATCCGAAAAATCAAAATGTGTTGTGCCAAATCTGAAGGCTTTTCCTGGTAGAAAGCACCAGGCACAAGAGTCACCCGGCATCAGCCCCGGGACACGGCACACGAGGGGTGTCAGGAAGAGAGACCAAAATCAGCACAGAGAAAACCAAACGGGAGCTCCTCACTCCGAATCGTTACCAGCCTGTTTACCGTGAACCTGTCACAGAAACAGGAGCGAGCCTGCTAAGGCAATCATTTCTATCAAGCCATAGAATTAATTTGAAAGATAGTTAAATAATAGTGGGGAAGTGAAAATATGATTCAATTCGTGGTGCTAGTGGCAGTTTAACAGGGGGCTCTGCGATAAAAAAAGCCCACACAGTCCCAGAACAGCAAGAGGCAAAGACCATTGGCAAACTGTCCTTCAGTAACGGGTGGGAGAATTCAGAGTAACCTGAATCTGCTGCCAAAACAGTCCTGGCTAGGGCTATGGCAGCGAATGAATTCAAATAAATAATCCTGTAAGTATCACTCAGGTCCCATGTTACAGACTTCATAACTCAGTGTATTTTTAGTAACTTATTTGCAGAGGCACAAATAAACCCCCAGTGTTTGGATAGCAGAAGAGGGAATTTATCTTACAAACTGTCAGAGTCTTTCTCTTCGCCGCTACCTGAACTTCGAAAGCAAATATTTACTTGGAAGCAATCAGCTTCAGGAGAGACAGGAGCTGCTCCTGTCACCGAGTTTTGAAGGGAGGATCAGGGACAAATGTTTACACAAAGTCAGGTACGGCACCCACAGGGTGAGGGGGGCCTGCAGACCCCAGCGGGTGTCAGAAACCTCAGTGTCACCTGTAATTGCACCCCCAACCGTCACCAGACTTTATATTGGCATCAAGAAGGGTGAAATACGCCCCTGGGGTCCATTCTCCATATGAAGCCTGAGCCACCTGCGCCTTCTGCTTCCGAGAGCCCAGCGAGGGCAGGGCCGGGGTCTCCATGGGCCGTTTGCTCCCCGCTGGACTGCGCTCCTGGTCAGCAGCACCATTGGGAAAGCTGATAATTTGGGTTTCGGAAGGCAAATCTCAGCAGGGTGAGTGATTTGAGCTTGGACCCTAAATATAACACCAACCCCACATCAGCCCTTCAGCACACATTTCCAGTAACATCAGAAAGTATTTATTGCATGATCTCATACTGCAATTGCTTTGCTGACACCATGCACAAAGCCACAAATCAACCCAGAGAGGCATTTGGACACAGCTGGTTGCAGGATCGCAGTCAAAGATGAAATCATCCAGGTAGTGCTACCTCCTCTGTTAACCTTTACAATTCTTGAAGCATTGCAAGCGTGGGTATTCACCCAAAGCCCTCAGTGTATCACTGTTTATCTACATGTCACTCGTCTGCATGCATTTATATAAAGTACTGGGAGCAATTTGTGTGTATAAAGTGTGCATATTACAGACTCAATCCACTGATTAACCTGTACGAATACTTAGTGTATGGCAGGTTTATGTCACATACATATTTCCCTTTTATAGAAAGCTTTCAGCTCTCCGCAACATGTGGCATTCAAAACTTCAGCAATATGACGAGTGTCAGAGCTGTCAGGATGATTAACAATAGGTATTTGAAAAGAAAACAGGAGGTAGTTAAGACCTGCTCTTGGAATATGATTTATGGAGGTTTTTTATGACAGAACCATGACTTTGAGACAAAAACAGCATACGTTGAGAAATCTGACACAGGCAGGGGCCTGGCCAAGCAGATTGATTTTCACTGCAAGATTCTGCCCTTTTTATTTGATAAAGTTGGTTAAAGTCGTGAAGAAATGATAACAAACATTGTCCTCTACAACACAAGGAATTTTATGAAGACCCCCATCCCCAGACACTACAAATTAGCCTATTTCAGGGCTTTCCTTGAGTGGATTTGAAGCATAAACGCTGTTTACACCGTGCAGACTTTGTCTGTGGTCAGACAGACCTTCCTGGATAACTCCTGAAGAAACACCACACGGACTTGATTCACAGGACACACTGCAGGATGTTTCTCGATCAAGCTTTAATTCTTAACAGTTTTCTTCTTTATTATTAACTTTGGCCTTTGCCAAAAGCACTGGGATGTCTGGGGTGCCCTTTACACCCTCACGCAAGGTGCAAAGACAGCAAAAGGAAAGCAATAACAAAGGATGGTGGTGGTTGGCAATGCTGCTCCTCAGCTGAGACACGACGACCCCACAGCAGTCCAGGGCCACACGTGTTGAACAGAACAAGACAACAGTTGGTGCTGGTTTTTATTTTGTTAAACATTAAGAACGATGAATGAAAGGAAGAAACGTCTGTGATTAAAACTCCAGGGGATTTCAGGAAATGGTCTGAAGCAATTGCCTAAAACAGCTGTGAAAACATCCAGAACATTTACCCTTATTCACATTTATGTTCTCCTATTCCTTGCTCTTTGCAGCTTGTGTCCCAGTGCATTATTTTGCAGGTTTTTTGTTGTTATTTGTGTTCCGGCGAGCGAGTCCAATTTGCTGATCTTAAATTGCTCTTAAATGCAACACTTGAGTAGGATTCTAAACAATTTGAGTATCTGCTCATTCTGAAAAAGAAGTCGCTGACATTTGGTAAGCAAATACCATCAGTGCAGAGCAACCGGTGGCAAATTGCTCCAGCTGGGTGCAAGGCAACTCCATCAAATCCCAGAGAGGCTGGAGGGGAAGAGCAACTGCGATTGCTATTGCCTCAGCATCGGCAAGTGGACAAGCAAAGAAAAAACCCCACTGTTTGGTGCATCTCCAGGGGTGAGCGCAGCGTCCTGTTCACTGCACCCAGCAGCACCTCTGCACGACCTCCTCACTGAGAGCAGGGGGCTTTTGCAACCCATCTGGTTGAACTGCAGACGTTACTTTGGCCTCATTTGGAAGCCGTTTGGACACCCCAAAAGCACACAGTGTTTGTGATCTCCCCCCATTCACACAGGAGCCGCTCAAGTTTTTCCTCGCACCATTCTCCTCTGTGCTTTTGCTTCACGTGCTGTAGCTGCAGTTGTCAGCTCGTAGCCCCAGATGCTTTCACCCAAGTTCGCTGCTCTTTATTTCCTATGTCTCTCCATCCTTTATCACTTTGCATCATCCTCCAGCATTAAGCCTGTCTTTATTTCCCTCTCCTCCTCTCCATTCTCCTGCTGGCTTTTGACCATCCTTCTCTTCCTGAACCTGTCACATCAGCATCAGGAGCGCAATTGGAAAGGGGACCTCAGAGGAGCTACCCGTCAGATACGTCTACTCGGAGATCAGCTCTGCTGCTTAAATGTGGAAAGGAATGATTCCTAGGAGGAAATATTGCTATATTTCTGCTAAGCATAGTAACTTCATCCAGCAGGTGAATATGACAGAGATCTATCAAAATAAATAAGGAATAAATATTAAGCCATCAAACCTTACTAGACCACTTGGGCAGCAAGGGAGAAAAAGGCTCAGAATATAAAGGAGATTTATTTTTTTAACCGATAGAGAGCATCTATGTGCAGAAAAACCTCAGAAATTTTCACAGGTTGGTCCTGAAATACCAACATGTTCTTAAGGCACCTCCAGGTAAAAAGCGTATAGAAATTAATATGCATTTTAACTGCAACTGAAATATAATCACGGCTTTAGGTCATTAAGTGTTAGAGATGGATATCACAGTATCACACCCTGGAGCATCCAGAAAAAAATAATCTGCACTCGCTGTCATTTAAACGCAGGATCTTGATGAATGATGGTTTACTGCCTTGTTTATATAAGGCAGCCTAGGCAGATCTCTGCAATTACTATACATTTTAACTGCCATTAGAGAGATTAGCTTTCCTGTGGGCTCGCTTTAATCTGCGCTCTTTGGACAAATACCTACGGGCAGCTCCAGAGCATCAGAAAATCCATTAGCGAGTACAGCATCTCACAAAGGAAACTTAGAGGTGAACTCACAAATGAACTCCAGCAATTTTCAACAGGTTTCTGATACTGCAGGACTATTTAAAGAGTTACTGCTGATATCCTGACTTTCCTTCCGTACCACAAAACATGGTGTGGCCCAGGCTCTGGTCGTCTGCAGCTCTGCACAAGCCATTCCTGCAGAGATGCAGTGGATGTTCATCTGCAGCCTATGTGACTGCAGGATGAGCCAACCAGCCAGATGCCCAGAAGAGAAAGATGAGAAAAACAAGTGTTTGATCCTTCGAGTGGATAAAATGTCACTTCCCGCACCAAGAATCTAAGAAAAACAGCAACAACCCATATGACAAAAACATGCTGGAGAATAAGGAGAACAGGGGAAAAAAAACCCCTTTCTTCGGTCAGTAAACAAACCTAGAGAGAAAAGGTTTTCAGTGTGTTGACAATGTTCTGGCAGTTCATTAATCCCAGCAAAATCTCTCCAAAGTTACTGATGCATGGATTCCATTTTCAAATTTCTCATTAGTTCCTCTTTATGGATTAAATGCTGATGTTCACGAATGAATGCACACAGCTTCAGCTGATGGATGTAATTGGGTTGTAATGGATTTTAGCTGCTGTTCCTTCTGATCTAGCCAATTTGAAATGCAGTATCAATGTATTCTCCCCATCTCTCTGTAGGGAATGAGAAATTGAAACCTACAAGATGAAATTTATCAACTTCCATAAAGTCCGCTCCAACCGTCATAAAACTGTTCAACTTCTCATTATGATTCTGCCACTGTTATTTCCCAAACTCTGGTCAGGCAGTCAAAATATTAAAGTGCATTAGAAATAAGTAGAGTTGATCCTTCAACGTTCCGTACGTCCTCACCATTGATTTAGGCGCTGTAAATATTACCGACCCAGGATCACATTAACATAGCAAAAGCTTAACAGCAGGAACATAAAGCGATATGAAAGGATTTAAAGGTTGCAGAGCCTCCTTCCAATTTTTAATGTATCTGTAACTCGATAGTTAAATAGATAAATGATTTGCTATCACTATGGGGCCAGTGTGCAAAACACAGCTTTACATTTCCTTCCCCCTACATAAACAGCATCTGCCTTGCTCTCGGCTTTCCATGAGGAATTGCTCAGGGAATATGGCACGGGAAGAGTGTGTGTAAGGGATGGGGCAACGGGGATCACTAAGGGCACAGAAAGGCTCACAAAAGGCTCTGAAAATAAGGATTTCTACAAAAAGATGGGAACTGACATCTTAAGGTGATGACAGAAACTAGATGTGGTTTGGGTTTTTTTAGACTTAACCTCAAATATTGGGTAGAGTGATGTCTGGAGAAGTCTCAGCCCAACTGGTACAGATCAATACAAATCTCGAGTCAGACTCCTATAGCCAGGCAGCAGCTATAGGCCAGAAAACTGCCAATAGACTGTTTCTGAAGACAGCAATTCAGATTCTTCTGTTGCTTTTTAAGCACCCTCAGATCCACAAAAGGCTGAGGAGAAAACATGCCACAGGGAAGGAAATTCTTTACAACCACCCAAAGCTGGTCTGCAATGCCTGATATGAAGAATATTGACAGACTGGAAGGAAATTCACTCTGACATACTGAGGATTTTTTAAAAATACTGAATTTTCAGGAATCTAAAAGCCAGAACAACCCTAGGCATGCAGGGGGCTCTGCAAAGCTGGGAAGTGGGATGTCAATCCTCATCAGTGCCACAAATCATTTAGTGAAATGCGTAACTTCATCGTTACGTGCTTGCGGGAAGGGAACAAGGAGAGAGAAGGATTTGAGTTGGTTTAGCACTGGGCAATGAAAACAAGTGGTGCCAGCCAACTCAAGGCTTTCTGGCATCTCCCTTCTCAAAGTGTTTTTACTTACTGTTCTCTGGCATCTTCATCCACCCAGAACAGCACCAGCCACTGCCTTCCACCCCATCTATCCTGTGAGGAGACCAAAGCCCAACCAAAGCTGCTAAGAGAATTTAGGCAAATAGACCCCTGACAGTTGTCTCTAAAGGGCCATGCTGACTGAAGAACAGCTCATTGTAACATCATTTCCCTAAAAGCCAAAGGTGCATAATGGTTCTTCAAAACGGATTAGATTTTTAGCTTCCAGAAACCTCAACTGCAGGCACCTGTTTTGCGGCCACCGCGCTGTTTGCACACAGAATACTCAGTTCCAGTCTGCACGGGAGCACTTTTGCAGAACAGCTTAGGAATGGATTTTCAAAGTTTGGCCAGCAGCATCATTTGAGCTGCCCTGAAAAATCTCATTACTGTACAAAATCATAAGCGTCTGCATGTACACCCAGGTCCAACGCAACGCTTGCACGCTCCTTAGATTTGACATTAGTAACAAAACCTGTGAGCAAAATCAAGCATGACAACAGACCCCCTCCAGCCCCGACCCAAAGCTGTTTCATTTTTATTGACTCCAATTGCCTTTGCATCAGGCCCTATCAGCTGAACGCATTACACCTTCCCATCTTGCCAACTGCCTTCCCTATCAGCTGCTGCTATGACTGAACCCATCCTGTCTGCATCACTCCCTTTCCCTTTCAGATTTCCAGGCCAAACTCAATAATGGTTGTAAGTGAAAACTTAATTATTGACTTCAGCGGAGCTGCTCATGCTTAGAAGGGGATGAATTTGACCTGCTCTGCCTCTTACCAGCCACAAAATCCCAAACTAATTACAAAAACCCAGTAAGGCAGATTTTAAATTTCTTAGTTTTACTACTATTATTATTAGACCGCTCACTTCCATTCTACAAGGTATTTAAAGACTGGCATCTCAGCTAAATTATACATCTAGGGCATGTTAGAATAAACTCTGCCAGCTAAACTGCATCTGTCCCTTTCTTGCAGAGGTAGCACACCTGCTTGCTCTGCTTGGTTGAAGCAAACTTCCCAACTGATTACAATTTTAATGAGACCATCTACAAAACCACTCAGAAATACAATCAAATCCAAAGCTCAGTTTCAGCAAAGCACTCAAACACACTTTTACCTCCCTAATCAACAGGAGCTACCTGAAGTTAACTGTTTCGATGTTTTTCCAAAAATCTGGTCTTAGTTGAGAAATCAGAATGTGGAAAATGAAGTGCCTGTACCCAAGCAGTGATGAAAAAGCCAAAAATCCTACGACAATGTAATCAGAAATCTGTTGAGCTCTAAGCATCTTCTACCAATATTTCCCAATAATTCTCACCACTTCCTTTATTGGGTTGACTAAACCTCAAAGAAAGCTCCTCAATGTGTTGCTCTGATGGTGTATTTTAATGCACATTAATAACACAACCTTTTTGTTCTTATCAGAATTGCAAATGAAGGCTCCTACGCACTGGACAAGACAAGGGGCATCAACAGGTTGCCCCATCAGAACTTTGTTTTATTATTTGAATCAATCCAAGACCTCTCCACCTGTACAAGCATTACTCTAACACCACAGTGAACATACACCATGCAGATACATCATTTAAAGCAGACTAAACAGTCCTAACATTCGCGGGGACTTACACTAAGTCTCTCGTGACAGGAATGAGCTTCAAGCCGTCAGTTGAACAATAGTTCATCTAAATCAGTAATGCTTTATTTGAACATACAGAACTTAAACCTATAACATCTCCCCCGCAAGGAATATTACAAAGGGAGAAGTATCAGAATGTTGAACTTAATCCTTAAATACTATGACAATAAATATGGGAGTTGTAAAAGTAATATTTCCTCTATCCTCAGAGAAAAGCAGAGATGAAACAGAGCTTGTGCCATTTGAGAAGCCTGAGATAAACGGCTTTGGTTTTCCCATTTCCCTTCCTACAAAAGGTTTTAGAGTTTCTCTGCGCATTTGCACCTGTAACTGGGCACATGTGAGCATCACCTTGCACAACTCAACGTCCCCGTCACCTCAGAGCTGCCTGTCCCACCTCTTCAGCAGTGGAGCATCAGAGCAGTGTGGGGAGGAGAGAGGAAAGCAGCTACCACCAGCAGGAGAAACTACTACAGGCACTCAGGATGTAGGGATTGCTCAGGCAGCTGTGGCCAGACTCCAGGATGTGGTTTAGGGGGCACGGTGGTGGTTGACGGTTGGACTTGATCTTAGGTCTCTCCCAACCTTAATGATTCTGTGAAACCATCCACTTCCTTGGGGGCTATTTGAACACTAACGCCTTCTCATTTATTATCACTAATACTCACTCTCCTCCAAAAACTGCTATATACTCTTAATTAAATGTTTGCAGTCCTTTTGTAGATTATGCATAAATCTTCATTTGTTTTCTTTATTAGCATTCGATCTGGTTTTGTTAATTGCGTAAGTGTTCCCCTCAGGCAGAAAAGCAATACAGTTCAAATGAAGCAGGGGTTTTTGTTAAGGATAGTCAATTTGATTAACATCACTGTCAATATGATGAATGAAAACTCTCTCAAACGAGTCGCCCAGTACCTTGAAATCGTCACTCAAATATTCACGTCATCAGGAGACAAGTGATAAATTCAGTCTGGAATCACATTGGCCTGCCCAAAGTTCCCTTTAATTTTGGCAAATATAGATGTGTTGTCTTCCCTGTCTGGTACACAAGTCTTAATATTCCTGTCTCAGATTTGCCAAAATTGCCTCAGTTTCCATCAAATTGCTGTCAGGACTCAGAATCTCTGAACCTTAAAACTTCTGTGCTTGTTCTTCCACTTGATTGAGGAACATATACTGGCATTATGAGCAGGAACAGAACTATTATTATTATTAATTATGTTTTCATCCACAGCATATTCAAATAACATATTAAGGCACTTTGGCAACAAGCATCAAAAAGGAGGTAGAATACAGGTTGAGTTTAGAACAGAGCATGGCTCCTTGCAGCTTTAGGCATTCATTTAAGTGTTCAGCTATCGCCACTTTGAAAGAGCAAAGAAAAAAGACTGAGAAAAGAGAAGGTAGGTGTGTGGTGAAAGGTAGCAATTCTTGCACTTTCCCAGAGTGATGGTGCATTAATTTCAGTGAGACACAGCGTATAATTAACAACCAAGTAAAGATATCTTCCTCCCTTTTTCTTCTTCTTTTGTCTTTTTAATTAAATACCTCCCGGTCTTAGTGATACTGCCATTATTTTACACAATGTGTGTTCATTAGAAATGCATTTACACGTATCATATCTTGATTTATCAGCTCTTACCCTCATTTCCATACTCTAGATTAATATGCCTTGTGATAGAGGGTATTGGACAAGTTCAGAAGAGCCAGTGAGAGAAGACAACATTAATAACCCCAAAAAGGATCTATCAGTGTGTGCACGTGTACAGTACCTACGTATCTGTACAAGCGTGCAGCAAAGCTGACTGAAGTCCTGGGCAGTGGATTGGACTCAAATTGTGCATTAACCAGTCCTGTAGACAATGAAACCTTCCCTAAGCTTCTCCACAACTCTTCAGTACAGGACCAATATTTACCTATGGTTTTCCTGCCTAGGAGCAGAGCCGCAAGAAATTAATATGAGGCAGAGGAGTGGGGAAGATGCTGAACATCTGGATGGGAAATGAGTGCGATGTGGAACTGCCAGGATCTCTGCAAAACCTCCTCACAGGCAGGCTCCCTCCACCCTGCACTGCACATTCAGTCTGACAAGGGTACGCAGCCTTGAAATCAATTGGCAGAGCAGGGAAGAGCATTATTAGGCATCTGCAACCTCCAGACACTCTGCAGCAACAAGATTTGTTGGAGGGCAGAAATGACAGCTATGTAACAACAATATCTTATTGATATGGGCTTCCCGAGCAGTGATGGAAGAAAGGGCGAATGCTTCTGACAGCAAGTGACTGCAGCGTATGTTAGAGGCTTGATGGAGCAAGCAGGGCTACAAATGAAGTGGTACGGGGAGAGACATGGACATGGCACACTGCAGATAAAGATGTAAGTAGGTCAAGCGTCACTATCTCAGGATGGGGGTGACTTTTTGGCCTGTACGAAGCAAGAGTCTTTTGTTATTATTTTGCTTAAGCCCATTAAGCACACTGACTGCCTCCTAGCAAAGCCATTTGTATTAAAATCATACTGATGAATCCGCTGCTGAATGTTGCATTTGCTCTACAAGGTTATTAATTATGCAACCAAATTGACAAAGATAATAGCATTCACCTGGCTGCAAGGATATTAGAAGACTGTAGAGTTACTAAGCCACAGCTGCTTATGTTAGAAAGACCAAGCACACAGGGGTTGTTTATTTAAAATAGATGAACAACAAGCATATAAAAACACATGCAATAGTGAATAGCATTGAAAAAACACTTCTAGGTACCACCTTTCTGTAAAATACAAAGTCAGAGGATGTTAAGAAGCAAACTAAGAAAGGCAATTAGCGTGTGAGAAGATTGTTACAGTCTATTAAAGTACAGTCACTACGTAAAGGTGATTGTTCATGCAGCCAGTGAAAACGTACCGCAATGACTAAGGTCAGGTAAACCCAGAACATTTAACAAGTACTTTCCAAAACATCTACCTGCCTAACAGGCTCGGTTCTGGCTTTCAACCTTTGCAGGGGGTCAGAATATTAGTGGTGAATATAAACCCATCAGCTACACATAAAGGATGCCTAAGTATCTCTCAAAAGATCTGTTAGCAAACACGGGTCACATTGTGAATGGTATGTAGGACCCTTTTAAGTCTACAGAAATTTGGCACTCGTGTTTTAGAGGACACAGGAATGACAGCCTGGGAAAAAAACCCGCTCGCTTTTGAAAACAGGCCCAGCATTTCAACACTTACATTTCTATTAGCATCACTAAAGCTACTGATAAACTAAACAGAATTCAAAATACGTGGCCAAATGTTATGACTTCATTGCTTCTAAACCAAGAGCCTCTTTTTTAGAGACGCTTAATTCGTGTGGAGTCCAAAGTTTGTATAACTCGAGGTATTGATTTAATTCTAAAGAGATGCAACACCTTCCCAGGCAGAAGCGCCGAGATGACGAGGATAAATCAATCGAGGATATTTTTTCTGCATGTCATAAACCAGTTTTGCATTCCACACAGTCCCAGGGTGCTTTTGTCCAAATGGATTATTCTTTTCATTAGTCGTCCATCAAAGCCAGACAAACCAGCTGACTGTTCTGCCCAGGAAAGTAAAATGCTTAAAATAACTGTTGGTAGAAACATTAATTCCGAGCCTATTGTCTTCACTAATTAGCATATTAAAGGAAATCAGCTAGAAGAAAATATCAATTTAATGAAGAAACCTACCTCTTCCTCAGTGTTAAATATTTCAGGGTTAAAGTATCGGGATGCCTGAATGCCCAGGAGAGATTCGATTTCCCAAGGCAAACACAGCTCCCAAAGCTGAGGGGCTGTTGCAGCCAGCATTCGGTTTGTCTATGAAGTTCTGGTGTGATCCCTACACATCAACACACCCTAAATAAAGCAGAGCTATTTCAACATGCACTGAAAAGTCCAACAATTAAGTGGCTTCCTTCTCAATGAGCTACGTGCAGTCTTAAGAACTTGTAACCTTACCTTTCCAGTTGTCTTCTGCTGTCTTCTGTCCCAGCACTGCCCTTGCCATAAACTTCTGCGAGTGGCTCTCCATCTGTAGGCTTCTTCAGCAAAGGCCGTCTATTTTTCCCTGTAGTCCTTTGAAGCAGTCTGCTGCTGATCTGCAGTGAACAAAGCGAGGTGCTCTGAATTTCCAGAATCACATAAGGATATTCATGTTGGGCATCACGTTGAATGCTTCTGGGGAGCCAGTGAAGTGCACACAGTAACCAAAGGCTGTTACCACAGGGCTAGATCCTCAGCCACTGTAAACCTGAATTCTGCAGACTTCCATGAAATCCGTGAAGCTTTGCTTATTTACAACTGCTGCGGCCTTGGGATTCTTCTCAAAATTATACACACCACTACAAATCATTCACATTGATTTGCAGAGTTCTGTATGACAAGTGTAATGACGACTCAAAGTGCATTAACAGAAGAGCCCATGAGCTCTCAAGGTGAGGTTCAGCTTTGCTCTTCAGCGAGGCTATTTTGACCTTACCACACCCAGATTGCACACAGCATTGGACAGGACCATTGCATTAGCAATAGCATCAACAGCACTGAAAGGTTTGTCTCCCAGCCATACTCCTCCTCAGACCTTTGCTACTTGAAATGAACTTGGAAATCCAAAGCACTGTTGATTTAATCCAACCCTTACGATTTAAAGCATATCCATTTAATCAATGGATACACCTTCAAACCAATGTGCTGTTTTATAATGAATATATATGGCACTCACACAATTAAGCCCCCAAAGCCAATCATAAGATTTTTGGAAATCAGTTTTATGTAAAACCTCTCCCATCACAGGATTCCTTTTCCCTTTGCCCCAAGTGCATAATAAATGGGCGGTCCTTTCCTAACAGAAATAGCGCTGAAGGGAACTGGCACTATGACAATAAATCTTTTATCAGCAGAAGTTTAAATAGTGACTGAAATCATTCCAAAAGCAGATTGCTCAGAATTTAAAGGCCATGGGCAGGATTTGTCCATCAGAAATGCAGGCCCTGTTATCGGTAAGTAGTAACACCGATGTGTACACAAAGAAACGTGTCGGGAAAGAGACATCTTTCTGCTCTTATCTAAGGGTGTCATTACAAAGCAAGTATTTTACCTTTCTTTTACAAACTCGAGTCACAGTTCATAAAGAAACCACTCTCCATTTCTGAACAGCCACCAGTTTGATGCATTTCTATTTAAAAAGCTGATCATTCAATTGAAGCTGATTTCAGAGTGACCTCATTGCGGTCTGAAGAGATTTACAGTGGAGCTGGGCACAATCACTGGGGAATTGATGACTTCAGAAAACTGCAGACATCCGTTTTCCTGTGCTCAAGGAGCTCCTCCAAAATCCATCCTGGAGCTGAAACAGGACCCCAGCTCTTAAACAAACACGCGTGATTGCTGTAAATACCAGCAAAACATTGCTACAGGATTACATTACTTTTGGGGAAAGAAAAAAGAATGAACTAATGGATTTACCCCCATGTAAGCTAAATCAAGATCTGGCTCCATGAGATTTCATCAGCATTTCTTTTCTAGCATGACAGAGACAGATGGGCTTTTTTGGAAGAGGCTTTTCAGAGAAGGAGGAGGAAAAAAAATACATTTGACCCAAGTTTTACAACAAAATGTCAAGCAAAGATGGGGGAAGAGGAAGACAAACACGTATAGAAAGGAATCTTTTCTTAGCCTGGGCTACTTGTCAGATTAAACTTCAATTTGGATCTCAGCAGCAGCTGAAAGTCCACACTTGGCTGTAAGTGTTCAGGGAGAGATGCCTGTGCTTTGGCTAGAAGCTCTCCTAATGCGCTTATGCATAAAGATGTGGTTTATATCTGAGCACAATATGCTGCCAGTGTCTGTTACTTGACAAAAACACGGCTCATCTGCAACAGGGTTTGTGTGCAGCTTTGGCTGGGCTAGAGCTGCCCCTGCCATAAGGACATGGGGGCACTCCAGACCCCAGCCAGGTCCCTCACCACCCAGCTGCATTGCTCAGTGTGTGGCAATCCTCCCTCTGCTAAATCCCTCACCTCTCAAACCCCTCCGGAACATCAATATGATCATTACCAATTATGTACCATCAAAGAAAGGAGATTAATAATTCAGACTTAAGATATCATTAAGATTTATCACTGTGTATGTATTGTCTCCAGATAGCATTGGGAAGCTGTCATTGGGAGACACTAAGAGGTGAAAACTAGAGCTGTGTACTGATTACAAAGCAGTTTATCAACAAGTAAAAACAACTTATGCTTGGAAATCTCTCTGGGTGTTTATCTCTGTCATTAACGCAGCAGCCTCTAAATGCACAGAAATGAGCCATTTATTAAATTGTTTCTGGGACTCTTAGAGGCTGCTTGCTGAGCCCACAAAGACTAAAAATACCCTATATCTGCAAAAAAATACCCTGTACCTGCAGCAACATTGCCAGGGAAGATGTTTCATTCCTACAAGAAATATAGTTTTTAACATTACCCCCACCCGACAAACTGACAACAATTAAAGCCCCCCAAATCACAGCTCCTCTTTTTACACACCAGCATCCTTATGTTCAGCCACCAACAACCTCTGCATGTATTAGCCATAAAAATAAACCAGCGCATTTGTGTATATTTATGCCAACAATCTTACTTAACACAACCCAAAGATTCGATAACCTTGCTGAAAATGGCTCCTTCTATAGCTGCAAAAGAAAACCCTTTCCAGCTGTACTACAAACTTTTATTTTAAACATATTTAGCATTAGAAGCCATATGTTATTCGTGGTTTATTTATAGAGAGTGGCTTCAAGGAAACAGCTTTGATTAGCTGGCAAGACACTTGCTTGGACAAAAATGTCAAAATTTCTAGTTTAAATTCCACTCTGTGCATGTTGCTTTGAAGGAAATGAGCTCTCGTTGCATCTCTGATTCAGACAGGATTACAGATAAGAATCTGCATTCTTGAAGATGAATGGGTTCGTGTTTAAGGACTCTGGACCAAACTCCTTATTTCCTGTGGAGTCCATCACGAAGGATCCTTCCTGCTGTATCACTGGTCCAAATATCCCTGCCTTATGCAGTGAAACGTCTTCCCAACCTCTCATCATCCTGCCAGGCTCCGTTAGAAGCCCCATTTCCATGTCTCTGCCTTCCTAGCCTTAAATTCAGCTCTCATTCTGGTACACAGTTTCCTATTCAAGAATAACAGAGTCAGACTTCTCAGCAACGGCCAGTGACAGCACAAGAGGTAACAGGCACAACCCGAAATACACAGAATTCAGCTTAAACAGGAAAAAATAACCCCTTTTTTGGTTGTTCTTTTACTGTGAGGGTGATCAAGCACTGGACGGATTGCCCAGAGGGGCTATGGGGTCTCCCTTTTCAGAGGCATCCAAGGCTTGACTGGACACAGCCCAGCAGAAGCTGCTCCAGCTGGTCCTGTTTTGAGCAAGGGGACAGCCCAGGGGATCCCAGAGGCCCCTCCGAATTCAGCTGCTCTGTGCTAGACAGGAGTCGTCTGACCAACACCACTACTGTGCCTGCAAAGGGGGAGAAAGACCTTGGTTATACCATTCAGAGCCAAAGTGAAGCTGATTTTCCTGTATGTATTTGTGTACTTGCAGGGTCTCTTTTTACACAAACTATTTTGGCCTAAATAAGCTAACTTCACCCTTTCACCACTGCTCTCAAATTTAAAGATCTCAATCTTGAGGAACTTTGTAGTTTCTCAGTGGTTTGACTTCTTGGGAACATAAATTGATCCAAAATAACATCTAAGGGATGAATTAATTCAACAATGACTTTCTTTTAAGTCTAATTAAAGGTTGGATGAATTACTGAAAGATGAGTTCATGTCCAGGGTGGCATTGGTTGAATGTTTCATTAATCTTACCTGGAATAAATGGGGACCATAATGAAAAAGACAGCTTGCTTCAAGAAATCATTATTTTTATCTACATAAAATAACTTTCTGCCCTTTCTTCCCATTTGTGGCTTTACCATGTTAAGAATCAAATGGCAGGGAGAATTACTGTGCTGATTTTAAGGCCATTTTGGCTCGCTGACACAACGGGGTCCATTCAACAGCTTTGTGCTGCAGATCACATCACACGGAGCTGCTTCAGACTCCAACAGCGATGGGAAAGGGAAGGGCCCAGAGCTTGGGTTAGGGGGACTCATGTGCCCGTGCTCCTTTATGCTATTTAAAGTTGGGGATTTCATGCACCGCAAAGCTTGTGTGAAAATTAAGCAGCATTTGGAAGGCAGGTTTAACTCTTAAGTGTAGTCCAGCCTTGACAAGAAATGTCACTGTTTGCACTGAAATAAGGGTTTGAGAGGTTTTTCCCATTTAGATGAAGAAGAAAGGTTAACAAGAAGTCGTGATCTCTTCATACCCTAACTTATCTCCAACTGCTCTGGCCTTCCTCACAGCACTTTAAACACAGTAACACCCTGACTATATGAAAACTGCTCTGCTTCCAGTAGTAAGAGAAACCAGTGAATCCAAACACCACTAAAGGTCCACATTCGTCAGCGTGTCTGTTTCCCATTTGTATCACCCACTGTTTGCAAAGACACTAAACTGTGTCATTAGGAGAAGGCTGAGTTTCTGCTACACGTTGATAGGAAGCAGTGACCAACATCTGGCACCACACTCGTCCCTTGTGTCACCTTGATTTTCCAACACAGACTCAGCCTAAGATGTCCACACCAGTTCAGCCCACAAAATAGAGTAAATTCTACAAGATGGGAGCTGTGGAGCCCTTTAAGGAAAGCACTTGGGAAAATGCTGCAAGACTGAGCAGCTCCTGTGCCTGCTTGAAGTCACCCCTGGCTTTCAGCGTGTGGGTAAGAGCCATGCACTGCGTTGAGGAGGGCTCCACTGAATGGGAACTAAATGGGACACAAGTGATAAACACTGCATGCAGCAACCCACACAACTGATAAGGAAAGGGTGAGGAGGCAGGATGCTGAGGCAATATTCTAATTGCAAGGGAAGCTTTTTCCCCAGATTTGGAATCCAGTGTTGGAAAGAGAAAGGACATCCTTGGTGTCAGAGGAATGGAACTAACACATCTAACTCCTCCAACGTTTTATGTCAGAGGGATGTTTAATCACAATTTGGTTTAATTATTCATTGCATCTAATACACTTAACATTTCAACGATTAACTTCTGCAGCAACAGGGAGAAAGTCTGATTTATCTGTTTACTCCCATCTTTAGCTGTTTAATTAGCCGTACTGTCCTCTGCTCCATAATCTCTTTGCACGGACAGAAATACTGAGATAATTACAGACACAAATGCTTTGCTTTGGGGAGTGCACAGGCCTGGAGACAAAGCCGGTGTCAGGGCACAGAGGAGGTAATTTTCCTCATTGCAATGTTACCTGTTTTGCAGAGCAGCGTCCTGTACTGCTGATCGCTGGGAGCAGTGATCTGTGAACGGCAGAGGAAAGATCCAAACTTTCTCTTTACAGATGTAATTTCTTTTCAGATTTTCAGGATCAGAGCTAATTCGTGGCATTTTACATGACCAAAGTCCATGTTTTGAGCAAAAAAGCTGCAGAGTCACTCATTTAGCTTTTATGAAAGACACCCGTGATGAATTCACACAAGTGTCACACTTGAGTCAACTCATTTGCAGCACCCGAGTTTTGGTGCCTGCTCACCTCATGCAAAGTCATCTCCTTCCCTATGCATCTCACTGCCGTAGCATGCAGCTATTCTACTTATTGCCCTGTATGCTATTAAAACCCTATATTAGGGAAATAATCTATTCATAGCTCATTCCTCCCCTCCTCCCTTACCATTCCCTTGGAAACAGCTCTTCTCCACAGTAAATAAAGTTAGAAAGCCTTATCATTAATTCTATTTAGGCCTAATATGTCATAAAGCAAGGAAAGCAGGCCATTTTCCTCTCTGCTGGGGCACAAAACATGTATTAACTATTCCAACCAGAGCTGTGAATGATTTATTAATTCAATTTTGTAGTGTGTGACTGTCAGATCATATAAGTTTGTTAGAAAAAGAGTATCTCTGAGGACTCTTACTCTTTTTAAACCAACTGACTGACGTCCCACGTGCTTCACAACCACAGTCAGCTCTAGCTCCTCGCTGCTTGTTCTCAGTGTCACACAAGGTACACCACTTCTCCTGCCCACATTGCAGTGTTCGTATCCGATGAGGGAGACAACTGGGAGCTGGGGATGTGTGGTGGTCCCCTTCCAGATGAGGGGGTTTCTCCTGCACCTGCCCTAGTGCAGCACCACTGGGTCTGCCTTCATCCCCACTGACCTCTTCATCAAACAGGACAGCAGAAACACTTCCTCCTGAGGAGAGAGAGGATCTGCTACCAGGGACACTGCTGCCCTCCTGTACAATGTGATTCTGTTCTGCATGAGCAAATCAAGTCCAACAGCCTTGCTGTTTGACAGTTCCCACTAAGAGCAATGATAACTTCTAACATCTTTCATTTCTTCCTGTCTGTAAATAAAACCTTTGCTTATTTTGTCACATTCACACCAATGTGTGTGACCAGCCTTTATCCTGGTCACTAACAAAGCCAAGTTTTAAGATCCTTGTAATGATTTGAAGGGGTGCTGACTAGTTAATAAAGACCTTTGTGAAACCAGCTGTACCAAAGAATCCTGAGTAAGCAAGACTATTTTGAGAAAGATCCTGGTGTTGGTTGGTTGTCTTATCTTAGGTTTAACTGGTTGTCTACATAAGGATAAGAAGGAATTAGTAGAGCTGAGTATGCAGAGCAATGGGAAATACCACAGAAGTAGCAGCAGTTGTGCATGCCCCAAGGAGAAAAGTTAAGAAGTTCAACTGAGAAAGACTCAGAGCCTTCATCATGAAAGAGCCCGAACACCAGAGGGACTCACAAAGCATGCGCAAATGGGAGGGGCAGTATGATAATTAGTTCTCGGAAATTTGCTGAATATGCATGTTAATGCTCAGAAATCTACTGAGTACGTATACAAAGCTTGTCTATAAGCCTGGTTTTAGCCTCCTGGGTGTGCTCTCTAGGTGGGGCAATCCCCGAGGCACCCAGCACCGCAATAAGGAATACCTGCTTAACAGTCCTATGGCCAGTGAGTGACTTCAACTTTCACAGCTTCAGTTTGCCTCATAATTGCATTTATTAATGTAAAAGCTATCGGGGTATTTCTGTTAAATGCAGATCAATAAAATATAAAACAATTTAGGAAAAGTTTCTACAAGGAGTTCTTCAGTTAAGGAAGTTTCAGATCTCGTACACCAGCTCACCCAGCTGAGGGCTGACAACCTCAGAAGACAGACAGACATCCTTCGAGATGGTAACACCGTGGAGAAACACCAACAACTTCGCTTCAACTCCCACATTTAACGTAATCATTACATTTTATTCATTTACTTCTGGAACAAACCCCATTTCTACAAAAACATTCTTCCAAAAGGAGTCCTATCTCAGTCTGAAGACATCACTTCTCCTGGTAGTTTGTTACACTGGCAATCAACCACACCATCACATCTAATTTGCATCTATCTTGCTTTAGCTTATTCCCCTAATTCTTGCTACACCTTTACCAGATTAAGGAACCCTTGCGTCCCCACTGTGAAACAAGAACAGGAGCCTGCTCTACTCCCCCTGATACCACGTTTCATTTTTAGATGTAAGAACTCAGTCTTATTGCAAAATAAAAATAAATAAAAGCCATTCTAGAGGATAGAAACACGAATAATAAAGTAAATGCTCTCTCTCATTTGCAGTAATAGCTGCAAAATGCTACTTTGGGACTGGAAAGTATCTCAATTCTGTAATTACATGTTCATCATCTCTGTTCCGTTTCCAGTCCCTCAGGCAGTATTTCACAGCTACAGCCCTCCAAGGCAGCCATGCTTTTTGGTAATCGGTCGTATATTCTCCGTGCAGACGACAGGGTCAGCGCTTTCACAGGGCTCTGGCTCCAGCCAGCCTGACACTTCACTGCATTTCAGATCTACAAAGGTCCAGGAAGGAAAACATCGAGGACATCAATCACTTCAACTCATTTCTACAGCACAGGTGGAAAGGGGTCTCCACACCAGGTCTGGGCACCCATTTACCAGTGAGAACCTGCTGGGCAACTGGAAAATGAAGTCTGGAGGGCATGGGTACAATGGGAAGAAATACTTCTGCAGTCTTCCTGAGGCTTTCAAATGCTTTGATAGCTTCCTCCTCCTCCTCTTCAGAGATCAGTGGCTGCTGGTTTGTGGGGACACGATGGAGGCATCACAGGATGTTAGGTTACTCACTAAGAATTCTGTGTGTCACTTCCTGAGGTGCCCAGCCAAAAAAGAGACAGCGAATGAACAGTGCAATGAGAACCACAAAAATAAAGATCAGCTTTCCCTTCACTAGCGATTTACACAACAGCAGAGGAAAAAGCACAGGTCCCCTGCTGCAACCTCCAGCACTACCAACAGCGAGGGGAGGTGGGTGTGTGAGGGCAGTGACCTCTTAAACCCCTACAGCAACATTTGCTAGCGCTCTTCTATCAAAGCACCTATACCACCACCAGAGATAAGTCTTCCCACACTTGTTTTTTGCTTTATAATTTCCTATAATTCAGAGTGGTCCCAGTAATCAAAACAGGACATACTCCTTTCCATCCAGCAGATGAGAGCTAGATAGTTTAAATGGATGTTTCTAATAACACTTCATTTATATGAGGCTGTATATGGTGAATTAATGCTCTATCTCCACACGTTCCCCTCTGAACAAGTAAACAGGAAAAAGAAATTGATTTGTATCTGGTTCTATTGTAGATGGATCTAAGTTACAGTGCTTCTCTCTGAATTATACAATGTGACACCAGGAAAGGAGGGTTACATAGCTTAAAAAAACAAACTGTGGCAGTTTATTCCTACCTTGCAAAGGCGTAAATGAATGCAGAAGCTTTTTAGAACAAATTTGGCAGCATAAAGGGACCCCAAAAGGGTGAGCAAGCAGTTGTCATATTGCAAGACTATAAAAGCGATATAACAGTGATAAAAAACAGTCTTAGCTTTGACTAGACAATACCCTTTACACCAACCGAGCTGTTGTAACAGCTCTGATCACTGCTGGGCCACTGCAGGTACAAGGGCTGCAGCTTCACTGAGCACCGTCTTGGGGAACATCACCTCCATCTGTCACCAGCTAAAAGCAGACACCGATATTGCAAGCCACTACAAGCATCTTCTTGTGTCACTGCAACTTCATCACGTTGGAGCTTTAAAGGTCTTAAAGTAGAAAAGTCCTATCCCTCCTGCCTTTCACACCATGAATTCATTCAAGCCATTTCAAACTACAGCCTGAATTATGGAAAAGGACGGGGAACAGTACTTGTTGTAGGATTTATCTTGGGTTCCTGCTTGCCACCAAGTCTTTGAGGGTTCTGAGCTGCCCTCCCACCAGGCTTTCCCCGTCCCTATGCACACAGAGGCAGCAGACAGCAGCTTCCCAGCCTTGGCAGGGTTGAGACATTTTCCATTTGTTTTTACCACACTTGTGCAGGTGGGGATGAGGCCACAGCAGTGGAAAATCCAGGACTCCTTTGACCTGCTTTTCCCACAGCGTTGACAGAGCTCTATAGCAACACCGCAGGCAGCCCTGGTTTGCAGTTAAGGTTGATTTTGCCTTCTTTTGTCCAGAGCTGCTTGTCATCTACAGATTTCAGTACAGCGTAATTATTTCACATGGTATTTCCCCCAGCAAAATCAGAAATGTATAATTAGTATAATTAGTTCCTTGCCTGGGCACTACAGAAATAAGCAGATAAGCAGGTACGGTGCATGTGTTACCATTGCCCTCACAAGGGAGCATTGCCAGATGACTGCAGGCCAGGATTTTGTTACACAATGATGTGCGCATCAGCATCAACCTCCCAAAACAAGAAGCTGCAAAAACACTGCAACTGATTTCCAGAGTTAGGAATAAAAATTGTCATCTGTCAAACTATGACCTAAAATCACCTCTAGCCTCCCAAGATGAGCATTGCAGCCTCCCTTGCAGCTCAGCTGTTCTCCTAGATCTGCAGTTTAAAGCTTTTGCCCTTCTCTTGGATCTAATGCCAGTTAGGTGAGGCAGAAACTCAGAGCAGAGTCCAGACAGTACAGGAGGAATTTCTCTTATCTACCTCACCTGCACTCCTGCATTCCCAGAAACGGGGTCTTCAATGGTTGTAACAGCCATCACAGGCAGAAAAGCCAGCAGAGACAGACTGCGAAGGACTCGGGGTACATTTGTCAATGTAAGTCACCAATTATCTGTCAAAAGGCCTCTCAGTAGCAGCTGAGCAGGAGAGTGATTTGTTGTGTCTCTCTCCTCGCAAGAAAAATTGAACTTAATAAACATAATGGTGACAGCATGCGGAGGGAAGATGATACTCGTACTGCACACAAATCATTTATTTTCTTGTTAAACACCCTACAATGAAGTAACCTCTCCAGAGAGTTCACTGCATCTGGCCGTGCAGTGCTGAGCTGCTGGGTGCTGTAGGCTGATATCAGGGAGATAACCACTGCAGGCCATCCCTCCCCTTATTCCTGGTTCAGGTTGCTAGGACTCATTATCTTGTTAGGTACACATTTCTGCTGCTCATCCACATGAAACTAAGGTATACCTGGTTTTTCACAGAATCACACAGAATCCCAGAACGTCAGGGATTGGAAGGGACCTCCAAAGCTCATCCAGTCCAATCCCCCTGCCGGAGCAGGAACACCCAGATGAGGTTACACAGGAAGGCGTCCAGGCGGGTTTTGAATGTCTGCAGAGAAGGAGACTCCACAACCTCTCTGGGCAGCCTGGGCCAGGGCTCTGTCACCCTCACTGAGAAGAAGTTTCTTCTCCAATTTCAGTGGAACCTCCTGTGTTCCAGTTTGTGTCCGTTACCCCTTGTCCTATCATTGTTTGTCACCGAGAAGAGCCTGGCTCCATCCTCGTGACACTCACCCTTGAAATATTGATAACCATGAATGAGGTCTCCCCTCAGTCTCCTCTTCTGCAAACTAAAGAGCCCCAGCTCCCTCAGCCGCTCCTCATAAGGGAGATGCTCCACTGCCTTGATCATCTTTGTAGCCCTACGCTGGACTCTCTCCAGCAGTTCCTGTCCTTCTTGAACTGAGGGCCCCAGAACTGGACACAATATTCCAGATGCGCCCTGGACTGGTGTGCCAGGCCCACACCGCTTCATCCCACAGCTGGGCTCTGCTTGCTGCGAGGGCGAAACCAGAGAGCTCATCACTCCATGCTTCTGTGCTTAAGAAATCCTATAGAGGCATCCTCCCTAATGTTCCTGCCGTGAGATTCTTGGCATACACAACCAATCACGAGGTAACCATGGCAAACAACAGCTCTTACCAAGAGATTTTGAACTTAAATATTCGTTTGCCATTCAAGGTCACTTCACAGCAGTGGGTGCCAAGGTGCTCTGAGGTCCAAGAGCACGGTAAACGCAGAAGAGCGAGAGGAAAAGGAAAGAATCGGAAGACAGACAGAGAAATCATAATGGCTTATAATTTGTTTTGTTCTCACATTTACTCCCAAGGAATCAAGATACAGTAAGCGACGTATCGAGAGTGCCAAAATCTGAGAAGTTGTGAAAGACAGGCTAATTATAGCCAGCGTTTAACAGATGGAAAAACTGAGACCATGGCAGGTCAGCAAGTATAAAATAAGGCTCTGCACAGACCAGGGAAAAGCTGTATCAGTGCATCTCAGTCTTCCTTCTCAATACTTAAATTTAAAGCAAAACTGATTCATGTTTTCAAAATTTTCCCCTTAGAAGTAAAAGCAATTTAATCTAAAAATAATGGAAAAATAGGAAGTACCAGAAGTCCAAGTTATCTCATGTTCAGTCTGAGAACCCCGGCTGCTTTAGCAAGTCCCCAGATGTGGTGAACTGTCCAGAAAGCTTGGGGACCAGGCTGTTTCAGACCAAAAAAAGTTTCCTTACAAAATACCACCAGTGAAAGCCTGGAGCTTTAGTGAAATGAGTCCTTTCCCAAAAAGTTTCCAAAGCCGTTTGCTGTAAAAGTCTTCCTATGAATTTCACAAGTTGATCCAAAATTCCCGAACAGTGCTCTGCTTTGCTTTTTAATCTGGACAGACTGCTCTCAAAAGACAAGTCTCCAGTAACCAGATCTTAATGATGTCTGCGAGAACAGCCCTTGAGCCTTCTGTGGCTACAGAAATACGTTGGGATGAGCACCCCAGAGACCTCCTCCTCTGTGTTGATGCAGAATGAGCCCCGCGCACGGACAGAGCCCCTCCAACCCCATCTCTGCCACAGCTTAAGGGTTCGGTTCCTGCGGTGTTTACCCTGCCCTGCAGTGCCAGAGGTGATCGCGGTTCAGATCCAGCTCCCCGATGGCACCAGCAACGCTGCAGAACTGGAGTCCAGAGCCAAATTATTTCACACCAGGAAAGGGGCAGACTCCCAGTATCGTTTAGATCAGTAAAGTATACAAAAATGAACACAACAGTCCATCTATACTAATTTTGTTCCTGCTTTATAGCAGTAAATAACTAGGCAAGAAACCACCAGATCCCCACATTTTCCATGTCACTTAAGGGGAAGGGGCACAAACAATATTTTGAATTTACTTGGAAGGTCGCTTTAAGGGAAAGATGGGACATTTTTACCAAATGCCTTGTTGATTAATGAGTATGCTGAAGACAAACCCACACACATTTCACGAACAGATGGGCTTGTTTTGGCTTAGTTGTCACCAAAAAGCTTTTTTTTTTTAATTATTTTTAAACCCAAAACATTCGTTATTTCTCCTAAACACCTAATCCTCAGCATGAAGAGGAGGGGAAGTGTAGGAGCAGAGGAAGACACCTCCCAGTTCGAGGAAGTGAGGCAGACACAGAGGAGGCAGTAGCTGGAGGCAGCCTGCCCACGAGCAGGGCTCTCCTCCATTCACAGAGGAGCAGCATCCCCACAGCAGCGTTTGTGAAGGGACGGCAGCGCCCTGTGCTGCCAGGGAAAACGCAGTAACACATTGCCTGGGCTTGGGCACACAGGGGAACATCAGCTCCAAGAGAAAATACACCACAGCTGCGGGCAGTGCATTGAGACCGCTTAGGAAACAGGTCAGACCAGGGTTTACCTCAGTTTACCTTCCTGTGAGAAGGCTTTACTTGCCCATGAGAATAATGAGGGTTGTCTGTCACCGATTCAGTACTCAGCTCTATTGAAAAGAATGAAGAATTTCTTCTTTCCC
>NW_010186151.1:153128-174465 GCF_000695765.1 Mesitornis unicolor
TAGCTTCCCCTCTCAGTTTACAGAATGACAGACTGCACTGAAAAGCCGCAGCAAATAAATCCCCCTCATTAGTGAGCTCACTGCTAGACAAACTTCAGCTTGACTTTGTCAAGTAAGAGCAGCTTCTCACCCTGTTTTTAAAAAGGCAGAATATACACTGTACTGCCAAGATGCCAAATCCGATTTCAGCAGTAGGACACGGTAAGCTGGGAAAAAAAGAACAGCCAGAACTGAGGATTAGATTCGGTTTGCTCTCTGCTCCTCAACCTGTGATAGACTTGTGTCACCTCAGCATCAGCTGAATCTTGGGGCATTTACTGAGACCCAAAGGGAGCTGGAATTTTTCAGTCCCTGTGACAAGCACAGGATCCCCTGGAGATGGAGTCTGGGACAGGGTCCAGCAGCCACACAAGGTGTGCATGTGTGGGAGGCAGAACACCACCAGGGCAGCAGCAGGATTTAGATCCTTAAGTCGCCCTTAAAATGCAGCAAAGGGACAAGTCTGCAACATGACAAGCAGTGACACACACAGACCAACATCCCCCCGACAACCCACCACAGGATGCGGAGGGGTTGATAAGGTAAGAGCAGAGTTTTGCCAAATCTGTCTGTGGGAAGTCAATCCCCGTGAGGACTGAAGCAAACAGCACTGCAGAGCCACCAGCCAGCAGGAGATTTTTTGCTGCTGCTCCCCACTATGCTTTGAAGCACAGTTGTACTGATGAGACAGAGGAAAAAGCCTCGTATGGCCACTTAGTGCTACCAAAATGGTATAAAATGTGCCCTAAAAGCAAACTGCAACCTAGCTCAAACCTTCAGCTGCCAGCACTGAGCCACTGCTCTGAGGAGCACGAGTGCCCTGCTGTTGTGGTTGACATTTTTAGGATGAATCCTTATTGTGCCTTAATTTGCTTTTTGTAACTCAAGCATGATATCTGCCTCCTCTTGCAGGCGTATTGTAAAGGGATGCAGGAAATACAGAAAGCGCTTCTGGCTGCTGTACAGCTGCATTATGAAAATGACTGAAAACCCCAGCCAAGACCACAGGAAGAACACAGGCCTTGAAGTGAGACAGGAATGGCAGTAAATTGGTGCTGCAGATGAGTGCTGCTATAGGCACCAGAGGAGACCACAGCCATCCCAGCCATGTATTTGGGCTGTGAGCCCTTCAAGGTGACAGAAGTGAGGGAGCAGAGGGAGGCAGGGCCCCCAAAAGCAGAGGGGAGAGCAAGAGGGATCCTTCTGGGCTTGGAGAGGAGGCGCTGCTGGGGAATCATCCTCATCCTCCACGTTTGTCCCATTTCCCCTTTGCACCGCCCTTGCTAGAACAGGAAAAGTCAGCATTTTGCACCACATTTGGGTGATTTCTGCAGAGCTATCAGGATGTAGTAGATGAGCTTTCTAGAACCTGAGAAAGCCCATTTCAGCCTTGATAAACTCATTGTGCGTTTCATTTGAAGACGGATATGGGTGACATTTTAAAACTATTTTTTCATTAAAAATGCAGATTGACATTTAAGTTTTTCATAGGAATTGGAAATGGAAAACTGTCTGGAGATTGATTTCAAATACCTTGTTTCATTTCACTAATATTAGATTATCTATATTTACATATAGTGTATCTAATATCGTCTGCAAGGTTTCAAAACTATAAAAATAGCCTTTGATGGCTCATAACACTTTTTATATCGGCTTATAATCTGCCAAAAGAATTTAAATTTCCATTTTGCACTCTATTTCAAGAAATTGCATTTCCAAAAGATCAAGATGAAAATATCATTTTCCTACCCAGGCCTATTTAAAATTGACTCGGAGACAGGTATTCCAGCTATTAAACCAATTGAGCCACAGTCAGCTCCGAGTATTTCTACACATCTTATTTGCGTTGCTCTTGTACCAGGCTGCTAACAAAATAAAGACCTTTTTCCTGATAGGGAACACTCTAAGTAAGGTTTTCTTTAAGGAAAGAAGGTTTGCATGTGAAGTAACTCATGTTAGCATTAACACAGCAACTGAGGACAGCAAGAGAATGCAAGACGTAAAATACAAGGAATGACCAGACCATGTAATGCTTATTTTTGAAGATTAATATCAGTACTGCTCCTTTCTTGATAGAGATGCCTCTTTTCCCTTAAAACTTACTTATTCTTGTTCTCATTATGCAGCAGTGCAGTGCACTTCGCCACAAGCTGAGAAAACCCTTTCCTCTCTCCTCTTTTAGTCCTCGAGTCTCAGGCTTTTAAAACCCACTTGGAGATGCCAGGGATCCGTGTTTAGCTGCCAGCCCCGAAGATGGAGCGCAGGCAATAGCAGCCACCCAGCCCATTAGACAACGCTGCGCTTCGCTCCCTGAAGACTGCGCTCAAAAAAGGAAAGTACAGACTTTTAAGGCTAATTGCTTCCAAAATATACTCCCCATTCTCTCTCATTATAGCCCCTCTAGGGATAAATTCAGTAAAATAACGAGGATATTTAGGTAGCTCACGTTTAGCAGACTATGCAGTGAGACTGTGCAAAATAGTCCCCAGGCATTTTTGTCACCCAGCTGTTCCAATGTTTAAGTCCCATAAAAATGCACCTCCCCGGCAGCCTTTGTCCTCTCAAGCTCCGTAATGACCCATTTCTGGGCCCATAGTCACTTACCTCGACCACTGAAAGCTCCCTTGCAAGCCATTTCCTCTAACATTTGTTAATCTACCCCGTGACATATGCAGGAATCCAAATCTTGGCATTTTCTGAACTCTAGTTCAAGCATTCCCATTACTCACTGCACAGGCTCCAGCTCCATAACTGATGCAGATTTGAAAAATCAATACTGTTTTGGGGGAAAAGCTTCCATAAACAGTGTATTTTAAACCAAAGATGAGATTTTCTAGGCTGGAGAGACAGAGATCTTACCCAGTCACCAGCAATAGCCAGCACTGCCTTGGAAAACAGCTCCTAACGTAGCACTGCCAAATCCACTGTGGGGGATCTATGATAATTCAAGTTCTACTTGGATCAAAACTCACAGCTTGTGGCAAAACACTGCGTAGAAGGCCAAGTTCATGAAAGCTGTGTCCTTCGGTTAAGCAGCTAAAACAAGAATCAAGGTTTTCCGATAGTGGAAAACAGCTTGAAACTGGACAACCACATGGAAGAAAACAACTCTACCCCCTCAAAGTCTATCTGCAAAAATCTGCATTTCTTCCAGCAATATCACGGCTGTTTTGGGATGATCGATTTTAAAATCTTTGGCCAGGCAAGCCGTTTCCTCTGCCGCTGCTGTTAATTTGACAGCCTTGCTTTCCATGTCTGACCACTCTTGCTTGTGCTGCTTCTAGCCTGCTCAACTCAAGATGCTCACGCCAGCACGCTGTCACTGCTGCTCTGGCTGTGTGTTTTACTGCAGCAGGGAGGGAGGGGGAGAGGGGCATTTTAAGCAGAGACATGGTGTTTTAAGACTTCTGTTTGCACACATTAATTGGGATTAGGCTAACATTTATTCTACTTATGGCTCAAAGCCTATTGTTAAGGAACACATGTCAGGTTCTTCTGGAAAAGCAACCAGGCTAGGAATTTAATTACTTGCACTTTTTGCCTGAAAAGCTTCTATTTTGAAGCCAAACCCCTCCTGTTATCCGTTTTATAACTTTTATTATCCTCGTAGAAAATAGATCCAAAAAGTTTACTGTGGGCACCAGACTTTTTAAAAGCCAGGCTGATCAAAGGACAAGGGACTGCTGAGCAGTGACAGCGGGGAGAAACAGCGAGAGGTCTGAGAAGTCCCTCAAAATAAAAGCAGTGGGGTGCAGTACATCAGGACGCGCTGAAGTAAGCTCCAGAGCAGATATTCTTCTTTTAATTAAGTGATGAATATGCTGGTGGTGTTTGCTGAATTCCTTAAGTACAAAGTCATCAAGACATTTTGCTGGGATGTGCGTGCTGTGTGCCCAGTGAGTGAGGTCCATTGGCACCAGCCGACCCAATTCCTTCAGATATTTTGTTCCCTGTCTAATAAGACACCTGACATTAAGTGCTTTGCTTTTGAGAGAAGGCAGCTTTCAGTTCCCTAATTAGCTATACCATATCTATCAGCCTGAAAACTGCCTCACTTAACATCCTCAGTGGTTTTAAATGGCTTTAAATACAGTTTTCCCAGCTTTGATACCTGTGACAGGGCTAATTACTGCTCTCACCATCCATCACGTTTCAGATGGTGCTGACAGCGCTTTAGTTAAAAATAAAGAAAAATAGCCACAGGTCCAAAGAAGTCAACCCAAACAAAGATGGAAAGGCAATAACTTGTGAGCACTGGTATATCCTGACAGAGCTCTGGGACCCTTACAATGACCCTAATGAGACTCATTTTTTTATCAGAAGCCTCAGCCTCCTTTTCTTAGCCGACACTTTCCAAGCATGAAAGGATGCTGAGGAGATCAGAGCTTCCCAAAAGGACGGGTGCTGGCCTAAGGCTGCTTCTGTGATAGGAAACACTGCAGCCTGGGAAAACACTGGGGTTTGAGGAGAAACAGGAGCGTTTGGGAATGTGAGAGCACAAACCTACCCCAGCCACTTCCCCACCACTTCAAAAGGAAGGTTAAGGCAGACACGCAGAGATACCAGATCCCAAGGTCAGTACTACTCCACTAATCTGCACGCAGAAATCCTGTCCTCAAGTTTCCAAGCAATATGAAAACACACCGTTGTATTTAGTGTAAATTGTTTCTTGAAAATCACCTTCATTCTGAGCTTGCAAAGTCAGCTTAAAAACCTGTCACTGATGTAACATCAGCTGTCTTTTTTTTCCCTTATTTGATTTTAGCCACTCCCCAGGCATTCGTGTCCCCCCACAACCTTGTGCCTGCAGGAGCAACCAGGGGTTTTCAGTGATCCTGTCAAAGGAGAGCTCGACCTGAGCTCCTCTACACAACCCTGCACAGGTTTCTGCTCTACACGCTGCTCCCCCTTGCCACCTGCCCCATAGGGAGCACATCTGCACTTCATTTACGCAGCCCTTTCTGGAGGCCATTCTACATAACATAGCAAAAACAGCCAAACCCAGCAGCAGCATCGCTTGTGCAATCCCCTTTTCTCTTTAAGCGGCACTGAAAAATGCCATTTGCAGTTCTTCACAGCTCTAATGAATCATGAACTTCAAGATCATGAAGCCCCTCTGTCAAGACATGGCTTAGCTAATATTTTATGCAGCAATACCCCTCCAGTGCTGAACTATTTGCTTGGTGTAGACTGAGGATGCTATCCCCGACAACTGGGTATTGCCATTTAAAAGTGTAATCAATGATGACATTATTAGGAGCATGAAGCCTAAGTGTCATTAATTGTTAATGAGGGAAGTTTAGCTTTCGGGTGCTGTAGCTAGCAAGTTAAAAAAATGTCTTTGAGCAGCTATTTGCTGTACGTGGCAAATTCTGCATTATTGGAAAAGCACCACCAAGGCTTTGAAGCCCCCAAAACATGTCCTAATTTACTTTTTTAAAAATAGTAAAGGGAAAAAAACCTCCAGCTTTTGAAAAACAGTATGGGAATATACTGGAGAAAATTAAAGAGTAGCCTCAAGGCAGCCTGAAACTCCTGCAGAAGCAGCCCCGCACTGCCCCAGCTGTGCGGCAGTAAACCAGCACAGCCCAGTGTAATCCTTACCTGGCTGCTTCAGCTCCTCTGAGGTGCAGTGACGCACAGCTCACTTGGGGGCTCCCTTCAGAAGTCACCTTCAGGATCACCCTTATTTTGGAAATGCAGCAG
The DNA here is from genome assembly GCF_000695765.1 of Mesitornis unicolor. NCBI lineage: Eukaryota > Metazoa > Chordata > Aves > Mesitornithiformes > Mesitornithidae > Mesitornis > Mesitornis unicolor. The sequence continues at coordinate 158,874 of NW_010186151.1, forward strand.
CATCTTTAGTTTGCAGAAGAGGAGACTGAGGGGAGACCTCATTCATGTTTATAAATATTTAAAGGGTGAGTGTCACGAGGATGGAGCCAGGCTCTTCTCGGTGACAAACAATGATAGGACAAGGGGTAACGGACACAAACTGGAACACAGGAGGTTCCACTTCAATTGGAGAAGAAACTTCTTCTCAGTGAGGGTGACAGAGCCCTGGCCCAGGCTGCCCAGAGAGGTTGTGGAGTCTCCTTCTCTGCAGACATTCAAAACCCGCCTGGACGCCTTCCTGTGTAACCTCATCTGGGTGTTCCTGCTCCGGCAGGGGGATTGGACTGGATGAGCTTTGGAGGTCCCTTCCAATCCCTAACATTCCGTGATTCTGGGATTCTGTGATCTGCATGTAGTGCATCAACCAGCTTGCAGAGTGCTGGAGACCGACCCTTCCCAAACAGCTTACAGCTCATAACAGCAAACAACACAGGAAATCAAGCCAAGCCATAAGGTCCCATTACACAGCTCACAACTAAAAGAGCTCAGCTCAAGCTTCCATGAGGTACCTAAATAGGAAACCTTCATTTCTAATGCCCAGGTACAATGGGAGGCTGAATGGCAAACCTGAGACAGGACATTTTTGTTTCTGCAATTTGGAGTTTGTGTCCACACCTCAGCAAGCAAAGCCTGGGCTTGATGACCAAAGTCCCAGCTTGTTCCTCTCTGCATTGGTGGTTTCCAGGGACAATGAAGTTAATTTAGAGCTCAAACCCTCCCTGAGGGTCACTGCAGATTAACTGAAGAAACAGCAACTGCTTCCATTCAATTCTCCTGTGAGGCTCGATAGGAACAATACGGTTTGATACCACTGTGATAACATGGTCACCTTTGTCTGATATTGCTGTAGCAAATCCTGCTGATACGCACAAGGGCTGCCAGAGAGGACAGGCCAGGCTTTCCTCATCCTTTGCGTCAACCACTTAGAGGAACTTTTTTGTAATATATCCATATCAACCAGCACAGTAACAGTTTTGTTTCCCAGCTTTTCAAGGAAACAACAACACGTTCCTTCATCTACTGCTCCCCATCATGGGGAATAAACACTGTGAAGGACACCAGAGCAGAACCAGAATGCTAGAGATGACACCAGTGCAAATGGACAACAGCGAGTTTTTCCAGCATCCAAATTTTATCCAGATGTGCCTCTAAACATCTAGCAGACAAGGAATTTCTAGTGAGGTTGAATAATTTGGTGGTTCTAGCATAGTTTTATAGTTTAACAAGGCCTACATAAGCTAGAAAAAGTAATTTCATTTCATTTTTCTTTAGTCTTCAAGTCTCTACAAGTTCTTTTTCTTTCCTAGACCCCAGCCTGAGTCCCCAGACAACGACTGCCAGCAAAGAAACAACATTTTTGGGTCTTGTTTGTCTCAAAGCAGCAGATGACGATGAATCACAGCCACATTTTGCAGAGCTAAGGAGTGTCACTGAAACACGTCCATCCTCTTTCAGATGGCAGGAATTGGGGGAGGAGGAGCATTCAATAGCTGGTACAAAGCAAATCGTGATGCCAGCCGAACCCAGACACTGAACGCAGGAGGCCTTCAATAACTTGCACTGTGGCAGACGCTCACGTTCATCTGGGTAGCACTTTGGAGCAGGCGTGTTGTTTTTAAACCACAAAGACACCGTGTGTGACATCTGCCGGACTGCCCAACCTGTTAGTAATACCAGTCTGAGCTCACGTAACCTGGCAATCGGAGATGAACTGCACAGACATAACTCATTCTGACAGGGAGAGGACACTTCCTCACTTCCAGGTAAGTTTTACTGAGCTACCCATTAAATATCTGTAAAAATGTATCACACAGCATTCCCTGAGACCATAGGAGATCAGAGGTGTACCTGAACTGAGAAGTTAAGTTTAACCAGCTTATTTGCTTTGCTTCTACCATTCCTGTAGCTCCCCTCATATCTCCATGTCCTGAAAAATCTCTGCAAAATTACTTCATGACCACATGCCAAGTTGTCTTACAGCAATGGTTTATTTGTCACTAGAGCTTTGAGGGTCCTTTTCTGCTTGGGTCATCTGACAAGGACAAGCATCTCCAGTTTTCTAGCATCTGTCCTCCTAGAAACTGAGAGATGCCACATCAAAACAACCACCTTTTCTGCTTTGATCCGAGGGTTCTCACATAAATATTAAGTGTCCAGATCTGAGCTCAAATCAAACTTATATGTACAGTTTCTTTGTATCTCAATTCAGCACTATATTAGGTTGCTATCCTGATGCTACGTGGCATAATCCTTGCTATGTGCTTTCTGGTCTCCTACTCAAATCTAGGCTTATTTTCCCCTTACGAGTTTCTTGCTTTTTTAATTTTGCAATTCATTCTCAACAGCTGCAAAAGATTGCCCTGAATATAAAGTGACTGCCTCTAAAGTTATCCACAAATCCATAAACATCTCGGCTTGGATGCAAATAACTTGGGCTTCCTAGATACATCTTGTTTAGAGAGAAGTGTCAGGTTGGGGTCACAGCCATTTTTTCCTCCAATAATGGGAAGAGAGGTGTATTTTTGTGTGCCAGGGTGGGGGAAAGACAACATGGGACAAAATCCAGCTGCAGGGGAGTATTTACAAAGCAAACTCCGCACATTTTCCATTCTGTAGCAGACACCTGACCCAGGGTCCTCCAGAACCACCTCTTACTTCAGCAATTTCTGGCTTGGCTCCCAGGAGCAGCAGCAACCTGAAGGGAATAAACTCTCCTCTTGCAAATCTGAAGGCTGATTTTGCAAGCTCATGGGGTGTGTGGCTATTTTAGGTTGGCTTTGGAAGGGGAATTGAATATTATCTGAACTAAACCTGAGCTAAGTATCTAAAGCACTAAGCAGGATTAGAAGCAAAGCATGGGCCTTAGGAATTGCAACAGTTTAAAGACATGCTCAAGCTATCCAAATATAGATTGGCCTGAGGCAGAAGTCTATATCTGAGGACAACAGCAGGGAAGTCTGGTATCAATACAGATTTCACATTGCAGTAAGTGAAACAAGACAACCACCCCCCAAAACTGTCTCTGAATATTCAGTGTGAAAAATCTGCACCTTACACTGTGCTCCTAAGCCTACCTGACCGCTCAACATGGGCTTGTCCCTCTCAGCACTCAGGGGATACTGAAGAGTTAACATTGAGATGCTTTCAAAAGAAAAAGAGGGAGGGATAGACCCCTAAGATTCCATAAATAACTGCTGGGTATGAGCGCATTAAGGAGACATAAGAGGCCAAGTGTCCAAAGACACCGGTTTGGAAAGGCATTCAAGTTACACGACCCAGATGTTAAAGCACTCCACAACCTTAAACACTTCAGTTGTTGGCCGATGGTCTCTTTAATAAGCCCGCCCCCAAATTCTGCCCAAACGTGACTTTGCACACCCGTTAGAGAACCTCCCTGAGGGGCATCGCTCAGGGCACCATTTCTGCACTGCACCGTTCTGCACGTGTGAGTGCATGGTGATCTATGAGACTGAGCCACATAATCGGAGCCACAGTTCAGCCTGTTGATATATTAGTGTAATACTCTGGATGATGCAGGACTATCAGAACAGGCCCATCTGATAACATGTACAAGTAATTCATCACCAGAATGAGTTGCTTCAATGATGTATTACTCAGGAAAAAAGAATGCACCATCTAAGTGGGGAAACAGGTCCAGCAGAAGAGGAAGCTGCCCATTTCCAGGGTGAAATATTCACAGAACCTAAAGGGCTTCCTTGTCACCAGAACATTGGTGCTGTGCAAAGACACATGATGTGCATCCCCTCTTCATCCCCACCCCCAGGTACAAATCCAGCCAGTCCACCACTGAGAACAAAATAAACTTCATTTCATATGCACCAGAACCACAAACCTGAGTGCTGCATTCGAAATTCATATTGAGAATCCCCTCGGATTTCTTCAGAGTGTGGGATCTGCAGTTTAAGCACTTTACAACTTTGCAGATTAAAATGAATTCAATGAAGTGATTTTTAATTTCTTATTCTGTATTGATTTGCTTCTTTCTTTTGGCTTTTTGAGCCTATTTAATTTAGTCCAAACTAATCCAGTTGGCTAGTGGGAGGAATGGAAGGGAGGGAAAACAGCCTCTTCCCTAATAAATCGAGTGGTTTGCCTTCTCCAGTATCTGCTGTATATAAGTTCTTTGTACCTGCAGAGATGACAGTACAGTGTAATGAGAAATGATTTTGAAGTAGTAATTTAAACCCTATACAATAATGACACCAAGAGATAAATAATTAATGTTTTGCATTCTTTTCAGTGCTTTTCATCTCAAGGAGTCTCCAGGCTCCTTGCAGTCTTTATCATTGACAAGAATCAATTCACTCGGTGTTCTCACACATCCATCTAAACACAACACGGGCTCTGCTGAAGAACATGCTAAGCACAGCAGAAAAAGCTGGGACTGGAAGTGAAGAGTGTTTCACAGCAGAGGAGGCTTCAGGGACACAGGACACTGCTGGCCAAACTGGAACTGGGCTGAAACTCAGGGTTTATCATCTGGATATTTGGAAAAGCTGCTACCAAGTGGTTTGAAAACCCTCAGGTTTGTCTTTCTGCTTATCTGGTGTAGGCAAGATGGTAAAGGAAATAGATGCATCTCTGAACAGTCATCAGAAGGCCAAACTACATAACCCAACACCACTTGCTGGCATTCAAAGCCATGAAGATACCACTCCTGGACTCCTATAGGAGCTGAGCACTCTCTGGTCTTAGGCTACACACTGGAACCAACACTCACCACTGCAGCAATCTGCAATTTAATACACGGTATCTTCCTTAAACCACCTTCCAGACCAGAAGTGCAAGGCGCTCTAGCCTCACACAGCACACCCACCATCCAACTACTCATCAAAAGCAAACCTGCTCATTTTGGGACCCTGACATGGGTCACCTACAGCACAGCTCAGCTGGGAACAGCAAGAGCAATCACTCTTCTTTATGAACCAGTGCACAAGGAACACACCACGTTACACATAGCACAGAGTAGAGACTTGTTTTTAAAGTGATTGCCATAAAACATTAAAATGCTTCCACCCCCCACCTTTTTTCCATGCTTGGAGAGGCAATAATTTCATTAAGTGATTAAGTGCTTTTATTCCTCTGACTCATAGTTCATAAGACATGCAAGCATGAATTTCAATTAGTATTTCTTACAGTGAAAACAGCACAAGGAAAACATTCCTGAGCAATGTAGAAAGGGCGAGCTAAACCGCCCTTAGTACCTATGGTGGAAATCAGCAGCAACTCTATTGAAGCAGCTGGAATAAGGATGTAAAACCAGAGCAATACCAGAACACAACTTGGCATATCCAACCTCCTACTGCTCAAGCAGCTTTACTAAAGTAATAGTTAACAGCTCTGTGTCAGAACTAAAACCTTCACTTCAAGTGAGCAACACTCCCTTTCTAAGGCAAAAGCCTGCTCTGAAGAGCAATAACCCCGCAGCTCTGGGAACAGCCAGAAGTCAAACTTCTCCAGAAACCCCCTTTTCTGCACTGATCGTTTTCTTTCCAGGAACACTCCCATCTCACCCTACCCTGGGCTGCTCAGAAATCACAGTGTGCTTCCAGAAAATAGTTCATTTACTGCATTTTCATAGCCTTTTTTCCCCCAACCCATTTCTTTTTTCCTGTCCTCAGCTTCAAAAAGCTATGCTAGCATCCTCAAAATTAAATGCACACCTCATATCTACTATATTTCTCTAGAAACACTCGGTCTGGTCTTAATTTTAGTACCACTCTCCTATTGGGTAAAGGTGGCAATGGAGATCATGGCTATTCTGAACTAGAAGACTATTGCCATAGCTAAACTCCCACAGGAACACAAACTGACCACTCCATTGGTTGAGATGCTAGGAAAGCAGAGGGGCAGTAGAAAAGCTGTGCAGCTCCTGAAGTTTGATATATTTCTACTTAACACTTCTTTGGATGACAGCATTGGAAACCGATACACACACAGTCCCAGCTGCCTCCTTCGATCCTGAACAACAGGAGGTTCAAGTTTGTTCTCCTTGGCTGGAGAGACTCGATTCTCTGTACACCCTGACAGCTCCACCAGCAGTAAAGTCTGTTGGCAACAACAGACTGGGTTTACACAGGGTTGTAACCTAAACACTTCCTTTGCCTTTCATTGCCGGGTTGTTGATGGGAAGATCCCTCATTCTGTAAGGTAAAATGGAAACCTTAGATTTCCTGGTCCAAATCAAAAAGGTTAAATCCATTCTTCGCTGCGATGAATTTAACTAGCTCTATACTGAGCCAGGATAGTGCAGTTAAAGTTCTGTAGGAGTTGAAACTGTTAGAGAAAATTTAAGCTCAGCTTGTCCTTTCTTTAGTGTGCAAAACCTTGACTTTCCATGAAGCCATGTGTAACAGTTTGGAAATTCCATGTTTCAGTTACTTTTGCTTCTAGAAAACTAATTGCAAAAGGGAGCAGCTGCAGAGATAGGAGTTTGATTTTTCTATTATAGCAATGCTATAAGGAAAGAGCTAAAATAGATCCTCTGGAGAAGCAGGCTTCTGAGCCCCACAAGTATTGCCTTGGTCTGCACCGAACCCTCACTGTTTTCTCTCCCTAGGAGGTAATGATTTCAATTTCAACAGCTGCCATTCAATTACAAAGTAGAAAGTTTTAATTACCACCTCATTCTGTGTTTTCCTCGATGAATTTATATGCCACTACCGGTTACTGGACATAGACATTCATGGAAGCGCACAGTGGCCTTTTCTCCTGGGCTTAGCATTTATCATGTCAATCAAACAGCTTGAGAAGGTTAAAGGAGGAAGGGTAAGCGCTCCGAGACATCGGCTGAACACCACATCCTGTATCTGTGACGCCTTGCTTGCCTCCAACTCAAGGCCTCTGGAGCTGTAGCTGTAATAAATAAGCAACATCTACTTCATTCTCTAAAATGCCTGTCCCAATTTCTGGAAGAAACCCTCCCTCAGTGGAACTAAAGCCGCTCTATCAGGCACTAAGAAATAAACTCTCAGTCAGCTTTGGCTGCCACAGCCCCACAGGAGCCAGAGGAAATATCCCAGTTACACTCCTGAAGTCCTGGCTCCAAACGACAAAGCAGCACAGGAGCTGCAACAGCTTCATTTAAGTCCATAGTTCAACAAAAATCAGCTCCTAACCACATTGGTCCTTACATTATACTGAGGTGAGAACCAACTGCAGCTTTTCCTGTCACCATACCAGACTCTGGTCTTAGCCATAGGGCCATCCATCCTCCTATGAAAAGTCACGTAATAGGAGAAAAACAGTTTGAAAGAACAGATGTTGTAGCAAAAAAGATTCAGAAAAGGACACTTGTGTAAGAGGAGAGCCCAAAGAGAGACTGTGCTGCTGCAGCAGTTTACGGAACAAGTAAACTCCCGAGGATGCCCATTTCTTTTGCATCTATGAGCAGGAAAAGCTGCAGAAGAGGGGAAAATAAACCCACACAGACCCATCACTCCAATCGTTTTTCAAGCATGCAGTTGATGGAAGCAGACAAGCTTCCTGCGTGACAGCAAATACAGTTTGGGCTTGTAATTATTTGTCAGATGGTTTAAAGTAGCTTTGTTAACCGCTGAACACAGAGGACCTTCCACAAGACAAACCCACAGTACATGTTTTTACCTCCTTGCTGTTGTCTCAGCACTAACCCAGGTCTATTTTCAAAGGTCACACTGGTAGAAAACCTGAGCCTGGCCAAGAGCTCCCCCAAATCAAGTTCACTTTTCTCCATATTTCAGTGAGCTTTGAGCCAGGACCTGTGAAGCACACAGAGCATTAAACCTTCTCCAAACAGCCACAAGCAACTCACCCTGACCTGCTTTCATACAGACAACTACAGCATCTCGGTTAAGTCAGAGACCCTTGACCACTGGCAGCAATTCCCAAGTACCCCCTTCAACACCACGTTTTACATAATGTAAATAAAAGATGAGCTTTACTAAAGCCCAAAGAGGAGTAGATTCCACCCTCTCCACACTCACAGTAGCCTTGTCGTAGATCCATCTGATTATACCTTCCAGCAAGGCTCAACTTCAAGTTCTTTTTGGACAGAGAAATAAGTCAGACAATGATTATATCTCCAGCAGGGGACATCCATTCCTCAGTTTGATCTGTTGTCTGCTCACTTTTCCTTTTATCACTCGAGAATGAGAACAGCATGGGTGATGGCCACGGCTATCAAGCGCCACTGATTCATTTTCATCTCTGTGTTGATTTCGTATTGATCAGCGAGCTGAAACCGAGTTATTCAAATTCTGTTCCAGCAAAACTATCCCTAATGCTTCTGCTCTGACGTTGTAAAAGAATGCAGATATCCTACCTTCTCTTGTGATTTCTTCGCACTGCTCAGTAAAGCCATTTTTTATTTCCTAAGACAGATCTAGACCCTTTTCCAAGGGCCCTGCTGTAAAAAAGAATAGCAGCAAGGGAGTCCAGAATGAAAGCCACAGTCTAACAAGATAAATACTAACTAAGAAGTCAGCTTTAGCAACATTATCCCTGTCTTGCGTATGCACAGTTTCAGGATGGAAAGATTAAGGTTTCTCAGCCTTTTTGCATTGGTAAGAAGATGACAAATTCCAGAATCAAGCCCTGTTACCTAGTCAAGAGTCTTAAAGAAAATAAACTTCTCTCCATTTACACAGATGTACAGTGTGCACACTCTCTCAAAGACTCTGCCCAGAAAGACAGTTTTAGTGGCTTGACATCAATAGCTTTGGTTAAAAACCAGCAGAACCCCAGGCAGAACCAGTGTGAGCTGCTGTCTGGGTCCTCATCTGCCAGGAGTGAGGACTGGGGCAGTGGCAGGGAGAGTCAGCTGCCTCCTGAGCAAGGCAGGAGTTGAATGTGCCCTAATAAATATTCCTCAGTTGTCCAGAGTAATTATTTGTGATAAAGGCCAAATACGTGATTCTGATCAGGATGTCCTTACAAGTTTGTGGCCCGTAAAACTGTCAGGGCAAATGCCTTTCCGCATTTTCATACTTCAAGTTGAGCTAACGAGTCAAGTAATTACCAGGGGAATTAGCTTGGACAACAACTGACGGTGACCCTGATCACCAGACAGACCTTCCTCCAGCCACAGCACTGCTTGGCAGCTCAGGGCTTCTCCAGCAAGTGTGAGGGCAGGGTTAACTCTAGAAACTGCAGTAAATACAGGAGGTGAGCTCAGCACAAGGGAAGCACTGAGGTCCCTTGCAGTAAGAGGAGCATTAGGAAAATGAAGTATAAGAGCTTTTGAATACAGTTCTTGCGAAAGCATCAGACTGACAGCCCATGGCCATGGTTTCTCTCAGAACTGTAACAGCACAAGCTCTGGCAGCAAATCCCTCTGCCTCTACCTCTACCACCTCTTTTGCTGAAAACACCTCCAGCCAAATCCCAGCCTGCACCTCCCAGCCATGGCTGAAAGGAAGCAGGTGATGCAGCTGGTTTGCTGGTGTTCCAATACACTTCTATGTGTGTTTCACAACGCAGACACCCTTCAAATCAAATAAGGTCTTGATAACTACCAAAATTAGTCATATCAATCACAAAAGAATTGTCATAAAGAAACCACACTTAGCCTTGACTGACCTGGCCTAAGCTGACAACAGCATCAAATCAAGTCCATTTTGCAGTAGCCCAGCATGAGCCAAGAATAGCAGGAGGGAAAAATAACATTTCCTACTCTTTCTGGAAAGAGGTGACTATAATATACCTGTGCCTGTTTATTACCTGCAGTCTGTTACACCAGCAATAATTCAAGGTAATATAGCTAGGACCTTTTATTATGCAGTCTGTTGAGCAGCCAGCAGCTCAGGGTTAACGGGTTATGTACCTGTATCCATTTATTATGCAGTCTGTTGTACTACAGATTAAATTGCTTTTACTTTCAATGTACAAAAAGAACTGGGGTTTTACATCTTCAAGCCAAATACCACGTCTTTCAGAGAAACTTCATCTCCTCTTGGGCTATCCCTTGTTTTTCCAAGGCTTTCATTCCTTACACCAGACATGCCTGCTAACTGCTCCTTCTGAAGAGAGCTCCATGTAGCTGTGGTCTCCTTTCTGACAGCTCTGTGGTTTCGCTGGCTTAAAGCAACATCGTATCTTCTTGTATCACACTATCACAATCAAAATGCAGACATGGAATGAATATTTGATGCTATGAGGCAGCAAAGGACCAGCAACACAAAGCTCCCTCTTTCAAAGAAAGCATCTTTGTGCAAAGCATGTTTCAGCTACGGCTCCTTTCCCTCTGCTCTGTGTTGTTACAGGTTTACTTCAACTTTGAAAGTCCAGTGTAATAGTGCAGTGAACTAAACGTATAAGAATAACATATTGCAAAGCAATGTGAAGACTTGGCATATCCCAGCATGAAGCAGCAAACCTGCCCTCACATTCACCTGCTAGAGTTGACATGTGGAGACCATCCAAAACATGAAGTCCCAAATCACAGCCGCTCTGCAGTTACCCACCAGAGGGACAAGCTCCCCTGTGATACCCAGTAATAAACATAACAAATACAAGGACGGTGGTCTTGTACTGTGCCCCTGTTGCAACCTAGGGACTGACACTTCTGCTTTTCTATAGATTTGGACGAACAGAATCAAAAGGGAACACAGTGTCGGCAAGTCCACTGTGTTACTGACCCCTACACAAAAGGCTATAAAACACAAGTTCCCTGAAGCCAGTTTTAGGGTTTAGTTAAGACTCCAAGGGTAGACTAACACTGTATTAATTCAGAAGGGTAAGTTTGGCTTCTCAAGAGACGGGAGCACCAGTACTCACCAATACATACCCTAAAAACTCAGCTTAATTCCACCCTTAGGCCCTAGGGGCATCTCGCTGATTCTAACTTCCAGTTGAAGCCAGCTCATTCCAACATCAAACAGGTACAGAATCAGTACAAGGAGGAAGAGGGAAAAATAAATTTGGAGTAAGTCTACTTTTACATGATTGCACTTAATTTTTTCTACCTGTTTTTGCATATTCAAGTCGAAGTTGTCACAGCCATAAAGAAACTGGTGCTGGAAGGGATTAACTCGTGCTGCTAATAGAGCAATTTTCCACTTGTCACAAAATCTTGAGGTAGGAGGTGTTTGTAGCCAGGGTTGCATATGAAGAAAGGGGATTTGGCACAGGCTTCAGGACATAGGATTTATCTGCAGATGTCAGAATTTCACAAAATAGCTGTCATCCTTGTTTTACAGACAGAAGACCCTGTGGTAAAGCAATTCACCTAGAGGTGTCTCGCTATGCTAGAGATGGAACCAGAACTTGGGAAATCCCAGTTATGTCAGTTGGATGCTACAACTTGCAGTGGGAATAGAGGAGCAGCTTCACTGGGTAGGCAGGGCTAATCCAGAAGTTTATCACTTCCACTACCACAAACGGGTGCTACTCCTCTCCTTTCTGGTCTCATTGCTTATCCCCACCAGTCCCAAACTTGGATGACCTCTCTGCAAGTCAATTCATAGCACAAGTGTCAGGAGACTGCCTAGGGGAGAAAGGGAAAGAACAAGCAGTCATTTTTTCACAATATACAATCTACATCTCTGCCTCAGTTTCCCCTCCGAAATGGGACAGCAGCACCCTTTCTCTCACATGCCCATCCATCAAAAGGCAGGACCTAGCATAATGGTATCTCATTTCAGATAAAGACAACAGTCATAAGTCTAACACAACTAAAACATTGTGCAATTACAGGCCAGTGCCTGGTGGCCTCATTCCAGACACTGCACCTCTCCCAATGCCTCACCTCCACATCCTCCCTGGCCTGTGCTGCAGCAGTTCTTTTAAAGCAATCGGCCTTGGTGAACTCCTTTGCCTCCTCAGGAACACAGCAGGGTTATGAGAGAGCAGTTCTATCTATATGGAAATGCAGATTTCAAATATATCCATCCTCGTAATCAAATCCAGAGGAAACAATCCCCTAATATGGAGCTAATAAAAGTTGATTTTAAGTCAGCCTGAAGCTGTAAGCAATAAGCAGCAGATTTATAATGGCGACTTTCATTATTTCTGTTTTTGTTCTTTCTAGTCTACACCAGCATAAAGCTATTGGTCAGCTTACTGCTGAATTTACCTGTATTCCCTAACCTTGCTTAGTGCAAACCATGTTTCTTCTTCCATTCAGAAGACTGTAAATCTGCCTGCCTACACACAGAGGTTGGGGAAATCACGGTATTTAACTCACTTCAATAATTAGACTGATAAGAAGCAAGGCATCAAGCCTTTTTTCCCCCACATCCTCCCTCCCACATGCTTACAAACACAAATGCCTGGGGCTTTAGAAGAGGACGATGCAGCCCCTAGGATTATTGATCAGGCATTGAAATCCTGTTTCAGGCAGAGATGAGACTATTAACTTCAGGGTGAAAGACAGTCTGTGTAAGTAAAAGAGAGGAAAGCATGAAAACTCCTGTAACTTAATATGGTCGAGTGAAATTCCCTCCCCACTCCTTCCTCACCTTTAGCTATAAAAAGCAGTGAAAGGGATCTGTGTGTCATTAGGAATGAAAAGAATCAGTCTCTTCAGCGGTGCAAGGAGATGCTTTCACAAGAACAGAAGATATTGCTCAGTGAAGTGGGCTTGATGGCTGGCAAGGGCAAGCAGAAGCTACCAAATGGCAAGCAGAAGCCAGCTGAGAACACAGTACATATTTGAAAAACAAGACATGGAGAAATCGATGCAGATCACCCCCCGTGGAATCAGTCTGGCACAGTATGTGAGGAACAAGCATCCCTCCACCTCAGTAATCTCCAGAGAAATAAGTCATCTTGATCAAATCCTTACTGGGCCAGTTTTATCCATGTAAACACACCATTTAAAAATAAGAGTGTCACCACAAATTATTTTGACCTTTTATGAAAAAGACACTGCTACCACAAGATGACGGGAGCATGATTAGACTAATATCTGCACCTACCATCTACTCGCATCAGCATTAGCCATAAAATTCACTACATGACTGAAAACAATTAGTGTCAATCATTAGCACGCTTGGATTCCAAGTGAATCTTTTTCAAGATCAGAGAGCACAAGTCAGTACAGCAGTTAAACTACACAAATTAACAATATTTTCCTGCAGCAAAACAAAACTAGGCACAAGTATAAGCTTATTCTAATCAAGACAGATCACCTCCCGAGACCCTGCGTATCCAGCCAGTCCAGCTAGGACCTTCCTCCTTTCAATCAGGTAATGGCAGTGAAGAGCAGCGAAGCATTTCTGCAGAGCTCTGAGATTTACCATTGGAGAGAACTCATGTGAGCCCCCAAATCCCCAGGGCTTGTCCACTTGTCTTTGTGCAGCCACAGTTAAACAGATCCTTCCATTTTAACCCTCCATCAGCTCCCTGGGACCGCAGAGGAGCGGAGCATTTGTATCCAAGCCTATCTGGGTCATTCAGTTCTACTTAAAGGACTGGCAATTACCTGACAGACAGCGGCCTCAGTGTACTGTAGGTGCATCCCCAGAGAAATTCAGAGCCAATTCAGGAATATTAGGGTTGTGCTCATTGCAGCATCAGTGGAATCAGACCCTCTGTCTCCAAAGCTGCCAATCTTCTTTCATTGCCATTAAAGGTACTTAAAGGGAACTCCTCAGAAGAGGTCAGACTGCCCAAAGTTTCACCCTGCTTTACCACAAAGGCAGGCTGGAATCAGTAACACATCAGACATGTTTCTCAATAAAATATATTCCCTTCTCCCAGCAGCGTAACCAGAACAAACCACCACTTCGGCACAAAGCTGAAGTGCAAAATCCCCAGAACTTCGAACAAGTCATTCATAATCACCAAACAGTCCAACGATCGATATATTATGCTGTGTGAACCTAGAGATATAAGACTAAAACCTTAGTGAAATCTTCATTTTTTTCTGCTGAATGAAAACCTGCTCCTGTTTGTCAGCTGTGGCTGAAGAGATCTTTCACTGGTATTATGAAATACCGAAATAGAAGAGGCCATATCCTGCATTGCAATTGGCAATTTAAGAAAAATAAAGTTGTGATTTCAAGGCTTACATTGTAATAGTAGTGATTAGAGGAGACCGGCCAGGAACCCAAGCTCTAACAGCAGCAAGCGAGAGAAGAATTCACCCGATTTCCAAGAACAACTCAAAACACAAATTAGACATGCAAGAGGAGTCAGGCCTGGCCTATCCATCCAATTAGGACAGCCTCGAGGAAACTGCCCTTTTTCTCATTTGGATCTGATCATGAGCCGAGAATAAATCAGGGCTACAATGAAGGGAAATAATTTGGTGGCATTCTAAAAGGCTGTCATTCACAAGCTATTTAGAGACAGAATAAAGAGGTCTTCATTGGTTACTCGCTGTATCCACGGCTGAATGGCTGTCAGATCTCCCACATAGACCTCTTGCAATATTCCGGACAAAACGGATTTTATTTCAGTGGCTACTTCTATCAAAAAGGTTCACTGACATGGTTTTAGAAAGGTCTTTTTGGGAGAAAAAAAATGAAACTTCAAGTGTTATTATTGCACTTTAACACACAAAAGGCTTTCATTTTGAAGAAGAAATTACCATTACAAAATTCACTTCAGAGTTCAAGTCAAAGCATTTCAAATTCATCCAAGATTTTAGGACTGATCAAGATCTGAAGCAGTTTCAGGCCTATGCAGTTTTGCCTTTTTCATCCCCAAAGCTACTTTGCAAAATAAAGCAAGATTGCCAGCACAGTTTCAGGAGTGAAGGTCGTGTGTGGCTGGGACAGAACAGCTCTACTCTGAAGAGGTTTTGCTGTCCAGTCCACAGATCTTTCACCTGCCCAAAGCACATTCCTTTAAACCTCTTTTGTGTGGGTCTGAGCAATGATCAATACACAAAGCAGCAGGGAACAGCCCCAAGCAACCCGTTTGAGTCAGAGTGCAGATACATTTATGATAAATAAATCCTCCATATATGAGGAGGCTCTTACCTGACAGGATTTGGGGTACTGAACCCAAAAGACATCCTCTGCACTGGGTAGAGCCACACACCGTAATTACTCACCCAGTTGTAGCCCTGTTTTCAAAGCTCCTACAGCAACCAGTCCAGCAACAAGTTTACAGTGTTGTAGTTCATTCCTGGATTGGACAGGACTACTGGTAGATTCAAGTTTGAGTGGAAACACACTGAATTTACTTCTAATATTTGTGGATGCTGCACAACTCCGCCAGCTTTCCCTCTGGGGACAGAGCAGCTAGATACATTGCAGAAACATCAGCTCCCCAGGGGAATAGCACCTCTCTCTGGCAAATATTCAGCAGCGTTTTCATTTGGCAGCATGTGTTAAATGCAAGCTTACCCACAGTATTAGCAGGTGCGCTTTGGTGCATGGCTGCTACGTGATGCTCTAAAGCAGCTACAGAACAAGAAGTTCCTGTGATTACTGATGTTAACAGCAGCTATGATTTTTCGGAGGGATGAGGCAAACAGGATTACAACAGCCATTTATTTTTAAGTAGAGAGTAGTTGCCCAAAGTCCTTGGTACAGTTATTTCAGAGTAAGAGGTGACCATGTAGAAAAGGGAACAGACTTCAGATTAAGCTTCCAGCCAACCG
>NW_010186151.1:174496-188180 GCF_000695765.1 Mesitornis unicolor
CTCCAGACACCTGCTGGGAGTCTCCTTAATCTTACCTCCTCCTATAAGGACTACTCACTCCCCAGACACATATACATTGTTAGAAACCCAGCTTAGAGAGCAGTGCAAACAGACCCATATTTTTTTGTTTACAGAGCTGTGGTCTCCAGTGCTTGAAAGGATAAAATTGCCTATAATAATAACTCTCCAGAAAGCTCTTTGGGTGATTAACAAAGCTGACATGACAAACAAACCCAAAGAGGCAATTCCCCCAGCTCCAACATGAAATTAATCTATTATTTCTGCCCTTTCAACATTAGTCTGAAAAATCCTGTAAGTCAGGGCGGTAAGGTCACCTCCATGACTTCATTGCGGGCAGATCATCAATAAACTATTTGCTGCACAAGGTATGTTTATTTTGTCAATGTGCTGGTTCCTGTTTTGCCAAGGAGCTTCAAATCAATAGCCAAGCATTGAGACTTCCAACCTGCTTCAACCTCATGATTATTTCTGTCTTGCAGCAGAAAAATATCAGTGGAATTAAACTGCCAGACCATCCTCCCTCCTGTCTTAACTCAGGAAAAATACCGAGGAGGTGGAGGAAATCTCTTTAAAGCTAGGATCTGGCACAATCAAGAGCATGATCTTTGATATCTTTACCACTCAACACAAACTCCTTTTATAGCCGTCACCTTCAGTGTCCCACGTTCTCAAAGTTGCCCACAACTCAGGCAGCCTTGGGATTTTCATATGCCAGTTGGCAATTCTAGTAGTGAGGGCTACCCCAGAAGTAAATGCAGGCTGGAAAAAGACACAATGTGGTTACTTGGACCACGATTCAGCATTAACTCCTGCCAAATCCTGGAGTAAGCACATGAGGCCCACTTACCTGTACAGGCACCTGCATTTTGGATAACACAGTGAAGTGCATTGGGTTCTCTCAGGATACACCAGAGCTTCTTGTTCCAACAGAATTGAGAACTCCAGATGCCCAGACCCAGAGGAACAAGTATCTCTGTCCTCTTCAGCATTTAAGTCCCTGGTTTGTCAGGGTAGCAGTTACACTTGGAACATTTTCTTTCCTAGGCTCCTATTTTTAATCGTTGTCAAACAGGACTCTGGTCCACCCAGTAGAGAAGCCCTTGTAGTCCCCTACCACACATTTTTAAAGCATTTCACAACAGGCAAAACCTGACTTTGGGTATAAACACTTCCAACAGATTCATATTCTGTGACTGCTCAATTAAGACTGAGTAATAAAAGCTTCTTGACTTAAAGCAAGGCAAGCCATAGTTCATTGGAAAGGAAGAAAAAAAACAACCACACTTCTTTATTGGTCTTCATTAGAGATACAACTTGCTTTAAAAAAACCCAAAGCTTTCAGTCAAAGAGGCTGGCAGGATTAGTAAAGACGGGATACATTTTAATAGGGGAGTTGTCAGCATGGCCCCGTCTTTTAGAAAAGAGATGTGACAAAAGACACCACTCTCCCCACCCCTTATTGCATTTCTAGCACATTTCAGAGGAGGAATGATGCCTTCCTCAACCCTAAACTGACATGGCTTCTTATAAATCAATCTCTATCACAGCCAGGAGAAGAATAAGACAGAGAAAATCTAGTCAGCATCTCTAATATCAGCATCTAGCCTGATTGCCTGTGTACTCATTTAAGATAAGGTTTCCTAGCAACCTCAGGGATTTGTAATTAACATGGGCTTTGGGAAAGACTGCTTTTTACATCCCTGGTTTTACCTCTAAGGTATAAATGTAAACTAACATACAGTTATAAACTTGATTCTAGGTAACGTCAAGTACCTTGGAAGAAGTTATTTAATACTAGAGACACTCCTTCAGGTGGCAAACCTGACTTAAAAATGAGATTCTAAAATCCTTCAGCTCTTTTTTCCTCCCATGGTAAAACCTTGATGGGCTGTTTCACATACACCAGTGTGCTTTAGATAGGTCAGGGAGATTCGAGCAGTATAAATGTCAGATACCAGGGCAGTTTCAGCACTGCAAGAGTCAAAATTAGATCCTTTTTCTGTGATAACCAGAACATCCAAGACAGACAAAACATTCCTCTTCTCCTTGACTCGGGTTTTGCAGCTCTCGCTGTTTACTGTTTTTCACTACCAATAACAATGAAGTTAAATATTCATATGGTACCATTATTCTAATGTTTACAAGGATAAGAGACACAGTCACTAGCCATCACACCGCTGGAAGGAGCCAAGAGTTGGCCGTATCATTACTCAGCTTAGTTTTACGATTATTGATATTGGTGACATTAAATCCTAACTAGTCAGCTACAAAACCTATGGTGAAAAGCATGAAACACCCATAAGCGTCATCCTAGAGGTAAATCTATGTTACATGCACAGAACTAAAACCTTACTAAATAAGACAAATGGCCCCACCAGCATCTTAACAGCTAACTGCATTAAGGAAATATAAAACTGTCTCCAACCATGACAAATTCCTTACACAGCTTCAGCTTCACAGCTGGACCCCCTGCCTTCCTGCTCCTTTTCCTGGCCAAAAGGGAAAGAAAGAAGCCATTGCAATGCCAGGCCAAGTCAAGAGCTGCTCACAGGACAGAAGGATGGTAGTGCATTGGCTAAAAGAAATCATCATAAAGATCTCACAGAATCACAGAATCCCAGACCGTCAGGGATTGGAAGGGACCTCCAAAGCTCATCCAGTCCAATCCCCCTGCCGGAGCAGGAACACCCAGATGAGGTTACACAGGAAGGCGTCCAGGCGGGTTTTGAATGTCTGCAGAGAAGGAGACTCCACAACCTCTCTGGGCAGCCTGGGCCAGGGCTCTGTCACCCTCACTGAGAAGAAGTTTCTTCTCCAATTGAAGTGGAACCTCCTGTGTTCCAGTTTGTGTCCGTTACCCCTTGTCCTATCATTGTTTGTCACCGAGAAGAGCCTGGCTCCATCCCCGTGACACTCACCCTTTAAATATTTATAACCATGAATGAGGTCTCCCCTCAGTGTCCTCTTCTGCAAACTAAAGAGCCCCAGCTCCCTCAGCCGCTCCTCAGAAGGGAGATGCTCCACTCCCTAAATCATCTTTGTAGCCCTAACATGTGCATTTGTAGCTTGACATAGTGCATTACTTAAAAGCCACTGAAGATGAGGCGACAGGAGACCCTCTGTGTAACAGCTTTAAGCCTCTTGGACAGCCCCAGCCTTGGCTGAGGGGAGAAGCAGTTTAAGTTTAGAGTAGAATGGAGACAACTGTCTGTGTGTGAGGCACCCACTGCTAGCAGGGGACAGGCACAGGAGAGAGGGGGCCATGACAACAGGAAAGTGTCTTTTCCATACCATGTCTGGAAACAATAAAGCATTTCTTAGAAAAGTCATACACTTAAATGCAATTATATAGTAAAGGAAGCAGCATTAGATAAGCTTTAATCTACTATTACCACTGAAGTTGCAGCAGTATTGGGTGGTGTTTTTTGTATTAATAAATTAGACAAAACAAAACCCCTGAATCTCGACAGTCCCATCCTTTATTCCTATCTGCCAAGGATGTCTCCTCTCTCTGTACACATTTCTACACAAGCAGTGGCTGGCACAGTACCCACTACTGCACGCTCTGTGCTTTGGTCACAGGTCCATCCCTTCAAGCAAGATAATTACTTGCCATCTTCATCTAAAAATCATTCACTATTGATCCACTCCCCCTTACATCCAAGCTTCCTCTAGTTCATTGGAAACCCATCTGCTATGAACAAGACACACACCTAATGAATAGAAACAAAAACCATCCCCTGCCAGAACTGTGCATTAATGCCAAGTTAAGGAGCTCCTCTGAGTCACAGCTGGGGTCTTCCCATCCCCTACACCAGCAGGGCTGTGGGAAGAGAAGTGTTAACTGGAACCAGTTGAAAGTGGTTCAGACTGACTGGAGAGGTGCTCAGACAGAACTAAACACTAAAGGAAGGGGATACTTCACCTTAGTGGCAAAATAGAAATGTTTTGTTAGGTTCTGGAACACCTGTGAGCAGCTTTGGAAATTTACACTGATATGGACAAACACACCACAGCTGTATCCAAAACACACTCACTGCAATACAAATATTGCCTTTTAACCATCGAAACACATCACGTGGTTTTCTTCTTGAAAACTTTGAGCCACGAACCAGCAGAAAGGAAACTGTGCAGATAAAAAAACCCTATGAGCAGCAGTTACATTTGGGTCATCTGGCACTTCAAGTATTGTGGGGCTCTCATTTCAGACTTCCCTTCCTCTTAAACCAGCAGATTTCCACAGCGATGAAAGTCTTTCCCCAGCCAACTCTACCGCAGGTTTTGCCGCTTTAAATCACTTCTCCATAGGCTGAAGTATCAAAACCCAGCAACAATCAAACACTTTTTTTCTCCTTTCAAGAACTACTGCAGGCTCTGGGTCAATTAGGACCAGCAAAACAACAAAAAAAGAAGACAGGTAAAAAAGTGACAAAGTCAAGCTTGGAACCGTATTAAAGCACAAGATAAAGCTCAGATGTAACGCGAATTTCAGACTAAATAACCTGCTCATCTGAGAGCTCTTCCACATCTTTAGCTTGATCTTTGCTGTTCATATAGAGTAGGCTGCAAAGGTCAGGAAATATCAGATAGAGAAATGAGCTCTTAGAATCTTTACTATTCCCAGGACACAGGGAAAAGGAAGCATCTTTCTGCAGTCTTTGGCACAACAAGCTTTTCAATAGTCAGCTTAGACATTCGAGTAACTCCAAATCCCCATTGCACAGCCTTTGAGTTGCATAACCTTTGTATTGACAGTAGATTTTCAAGGTTGTTCTGAGGGGTTTTATTCCCTCTCCCTTCCACACAAGCCTCCTGCATAGCTTTATTGCTAAAAAGGTTGCCAGCAGTACTCAGTTTTAGAAATTGAGACAGCAAAGCCTACTGCTTCTTTTAGAATAAGAGCAGGGAGGAATTATTCTTTTCCTCAGAAAGAGGAAAATAGGAATTTTGAACAAGCCACATCACTCAGAGCCCCCTTGGCCTCATTTAGCACCCTGAGAACTCCAGGATTAAACATGCCCTGGAGCCACACTACACAGTGTCTCAGCCGTAACACAGCACATGCATAATTTCTATTTTAATAGCATCCAGATACTGTACTTTTTAAGCAAAAAAACAATTTTTAAGCCAGCAGAGATCCCTCAGCTCCCAAACCTGTTACCTTTGTCACTACTTACTGAAGCATCTAGAAGCTTGAGGAGGAACAAAGCCAAGCATTGCCACAAGAGGACATTACCAAATCACACTAACACCTTTCTTTCCACCCAGAAAAGTACCTCATGACCTTCTACTGACCAGGCAGCCTCCAGCAATAAATGCCTTTTAAATTACCTCAAAAGCAACAGCTTTTCTGCTTTAACAGCTCCTTTATTTTCACTGTTTGAATTACTCCCCCTGTTTTAGAAAGCAAAATTTAAACACAGATGGAAATATTTATAGAGTTATTTGCAAAAGGCTGCAGGACCAGTGCAGGCCTCAGAGTTGCTACTCACCAAGACGCCATTTTCCTAAGACGCCCGCTCCTAGCCCCTACAAAATTCCTCTCAGAAAGGCCTTGTTTCTTCTTAAGGTGGCTACCTTCTGCTTCTCTCTAAGATAGCTGCTCACTTCTTCTTTCCTTGGTTTTCTGCACTGCTGTTGAGATATTCCCTGGTTTTCTTCTATTACAGGTACTTGTAGTCTTATTTACCTTAATGGTGGGGTTGTTGTGCTCTCTGTATTTTTTTTTCTTGTCTTAAATCTTTAAGCAGTGGCTGGTTTTGCTATGGTCTGTAGCCAGGGTAATTTTTGAGTCAGTGTTCGGTTAAGCGAGGCGGGTAGAGGCTGTGACCAGACCTGCTCCCCTGAGGGGAGATAAGCCCAGTGCTGGGCCCTCAGGAAACATACGCGGCCTTGACAGAGACCCTGGATCTTTTCCTGTAGCAGCATTTAAGCCTGGGCTGCTCTGCTCTGGTTTTGGTTTTCAGGCCTTAGCTGACCTCAGCTGCTGCTCCCATACAGCAGAAGAAATCTAAATAAGCAGCCATGCTTAATGGTTTAGACTGGGCCTTCTGATTTCCTTTAGACAGCAAGAGGGTTACAGAAAAAATGTGGGAAAAAATCCCTCAGGTTTCAGAAAGTAACACTTTCTCGCCCTTTGGGCCCTTCTAATGGATTATTTTATCTTATTTGCTGTTTTTATTATGCTGTAACCTGGTGTGCTTCTTGGCATCAAAGAACATTGCTTTATTGTGACACTTTCAAATGAAAACTACATGGCAGTAATAGCTTCCCAAAGAGCCTTCATTTAGCTTGGCAGCATTTATGTGTGGCAGGGAGAAGAAGTAGGGGGAGAAAAAAGCCCCAACTCTACATAAAACTGGTGCTTTGAGCAAAACTCTATGATGATTATTTAGCAAACAAGCTCCTCTATTAGAATGGCAGAGAGGAAGATTGCATATCCAGACTAAATTACACTTTACAGGGAGATGGCACAGAATGGCTTTCTGCTGAGGTTATGCTTAAATTATAGTTGTTGCTAAAGCAAACAGCTCACAGTTTATATGTGAATTTGAATTATGCATCCAGGAGGCAGTGTGCTTATGAAAAAAAGAATGAAGCCAAGTCAATAGATTGCTAAATTGCATCCACATTTGTAAAGGACAAAAATAAGTCTGGTAGTAGGGCATCAAAAATGAACGACACACATGCATTATTCACTGTTGTCCAGCATTCTTAAGAGAAATGGTTGGGCTCTCAAATGCCCCAGGAATCGTTGTCAGTGATAAAATTATAAGGTAACCAGGTTAGTTTCTGACTCTTGTGGGTGTTTAATGTTTCATTTGGGGCCTTCGGTGCCTTAAAGTTGCCCAGTGCTTTGGAGAAGTATGTTCATAAAAGTATAGAGGAGAAACATGTCCATAAATGTACAGAGTGTGGTGGTGAATGGTTTAGGATGCCTTCTGTTACTGTAGTAAGAAGACTTGTTCATTTGCATGAAGTATGTAAATAACGTGTGTTTGGAGGCAGATGTGAATTTGTTACCTGCATTATATAAACTGGAGGCAGTGTTTTCAAACCAGGTGAGATAATTTGAAAACACTGCTCCATGGGGTGCTGAGAGGCACCTAATGCACACAGGCACTTATTTTTTGATGTTCACTAAGTAGCAAACTGTGGCTGTGGAATTGCACATCTGTTTTGCTCTCCTAACACAGCGATGGTGAACTCTTCTGGGCTGTGGGTTGAGTGGGAAGGGAAGCTCCCTCTAAGGAGTTTGTGGCTGAGCTGGGACCTCCTGGGACATCTGTGCTTGCTCTGCCACTAGAATGTTCCTCACATTTCCAGCCCGGAGAGCACACCCTGAGCAATGCTTCACTGAGTTCACCGTGCCTGAGTGCTACGCTGGACATAAAGGTAAATCCCAGCAGTGTACTGCTTTCATTTGAAACCATTTTCTTGTTTGCTGATGTTGTTTTTCTTGCTGTCTTTTAATAACACTGGGCAACTGTTTTTCCTGTTCCAAGAAAATTCTCTGTTATATTTTCCTTTGTTATTAATGTCAGTGGAGCATATGAAGTCTCTAATGACAATCAACGTAGCATTGTTTGAGTTGTTTTATCGTTACAAAGGCAGAGGTGCTAAAGGCAAACAAGACATGGGCTTTCGCTGCCTGTGGGAGTGGAATTGTGCTAAGCTGAGTCCTGGAAGAGACCAGGGGTGTTTATGTACTGCTTATTTGCTATGCTCTGTCTAATTGCCTTTAATTGGGAGTACAAGCCTTAAATTCGCGATCCAATAACTGTGATGGTGGGATTGTCAGGACATTCTCCTCACCAGCCTTTATATTAGAAAGATAATGCAAGATTCAGTCAAGCATTTTCTCTGAAACATTTCAAACTGTCACTTAAAATGTGCAAACATCCCTGAGCAAGGGAGATTTTTTTTCTACTCCCACCCTTTCATTCCTTTCTGCTGCCTCCCCTAACAGTGCCTCTGACAGCTGAACACGGTTTTTGACTTGTGATCAAAACCGCAGGAGAACTCGGTCAGTGCCTCCCCTTGTCTTGCCCTTCCTCCCCCTTTCTTGCGCGGTGCCAGCCCTGTGAAAGTCAAATCTAATGCTCCCACTAAAAGACACCGGCTATCAAATAATTACTTATTTATGCTGTCATTTAGTTAATGCTTTATTACCCCAGGAACAGTTTTCACCCAGCTGAGGAAGGGAAAGACTGATTGAAATGTATAGGAAAACTGTAACCTGCAAACTGAAATATGAAGAGATGGGAAAGTAACTGATGTGTAAAGGAAGCAGTGACACAGTGCAAGGCTGCAGAGCTTCTCAAGAGGTAAGAATGGGAGAAGGTGCATCTTGATACTTCTAAAAGCTCATTATGAAGCTTACAAACAGGCTGGTTTTAAAGGACTTTAGGAAATTGAGACGCATTAGGTATCCCAGGTGCGTGAGATACTTCTGCAAGCTCTGGAGCAGTTACTCTTCATTAAAAAGCGATGATCAGAAGTTAAATAAACTTCACTAAGGCTCCTCCAAAGAACAGGAGTGTGAGAACATTTGCCTAAAAGCTGCACCGGAGTTCAGGTTTCCTGAGCCCTTACATCTTAATTGGCTCATGATATAACACCAGAGAATAGGGCAGAGGGACAGAGCTATCTGTCACACTTATTACTACCGCCGGGCAGGTTTAGTGCGTAGTCCTCTTGGGGAGGAAACAGGGCCTGTACTGAGTGTGGGAGAGAGCAAATAGATGGAGTTGGGCAGTAAATCTGCAGATAAATGACTCATGAAGATGGAAGCAACCCATAACTTGTCCATGCATAACAGAGAAAGGTTGAGATAAATAAGGGGCTATTTTTTCCAGGAAAAGAAGCAGAAACTGAGAGAAATAAGTGGAGGAGACGTAGGATGGCACCTCAGCAGGCTGTGACAAAAGGGTAGTTAGTGCAACTAAGCATTAACGATGACTAGAAGTGAAAATTAATCCAGTATCGTGGTGTTTGCTGGGGTGTTGAGCTGGAGACAGCCAAATGAGATGCAAGAGGCCGTGTCTGGAGGTAAGCTTACATTTATGGCACGCTTAGATTGTGGAAATGGATCTTGGGATGTGTAATTTTTGAGTTTGCACAGATCTTTTTCAGCTGGGGAGAAATGCAGCAGCTCTGTGTCCCAGGTTCCCCACCTATGAACAATTTTCTGTCCTTAGTTTCTGAAAGCACAAAAATTCAGCGGTCACTGCATGTGTGTCTGTCACTGCCTTCAGGACTTGGGACTGTTTCTTGCTGTGTTAAGATAGGTGATCTAGGGCAAAGGGCTCTGAATTTTGGGGAGATACTGGTTCTTAATAAGTCAAATAAAGTGGGGAACAGGATATAAGCAGTATCTTACAAAGAAAAGCACTTGGATTGTGGCAGTGGAGTTTGTGAAGAATTAAAGTCTCTGCTCCTTAATTTTCTTGTTTTAGTTAACTTGCCTGTCATTGCATTACGAGTGAAGAATTAACTCTGAGGTGCTTGTAGAATAAGCCAATATGATGTTTCAGGGTGCAGTTGTGTTATGATGCACGATCTCTTGGTCCCAGATGTTGTGGTGTAACTGATGCTGTCATGAAATAAATACGCAGATGTGCATCTTACTGAACAAGCCATGAGCAAATGCGGTTGTCTTTTTATGAATGCATGAGCAGAAGTGCTATTGCAAACTGCCAGAAAATGTTGCGTTAAGGTACAAATTCTTTAATGTTTTCTCCAGAAAGGTCTCCTGGAAAACTTCCATCAAAATGTTAAGAAATGAGTTTAGAATAGTAATCAATCAGTTTTAATGTACAGCACCAAACACAAGGAGGCCAAAAACCTCTTTGGCCTTTCTAGATTCTACTATAATACTAATAATAAAACCCAGTAATTATTCATGTCTTTCCTTTCCTTTTTGAGTTATAAAAATACCAACATGAAGAAGGGGGGGAGGTAAGGAAGGACCTGTAATTGTTTTACAGAAGCTATTAAAATGTGCTATTAAAATAAGCTTAATGAATAGATGTTAATATCTGGTTAGGGCTGCTCTGACCTCCTGTCTTACAGGTCCCATTTATGTCTTGTTTGATGAAAGTTCTCTGAGACTGCAAAGCAAAAGGGCAAACTGATTTATGAACAAGACTTATTGTTGCACTGGCAGATTTGTATAATGAGAAATATATTAAATCTAATGAAGGGAAAGCATGCCTTTCCAAGGCAGTAACTTTCCACCATGATGAAGTGATTCAATATCCCTCAGTGGATTAATTTAGGCAATGCAGTAAGGCATGCGGCCACTGCTGCAGCCTCTTGCACTCATGACAAACGTTAAGCAATGTCAAGTGTTTGTTTTCCATGTCGAGTTGTGGTGATAGTGGGAAGAGGGTCCCTAAGTGACGAGTTAACAGCTCCCCCAGTGCCAGTGTCCGCAGTGACTGTGTTGGAAGAAGATGCATCAGAGCCTCTGGCACCTCATACAGGAGGCTCTCATGGCTTACTCCATCGGACAAGAGTTGACTGAGGGCTGTGTTTTTTCAGCCTCTACATATGAAAACTGTAGAGCTTTCAGCGCATCAGTCATGTGTGCGTGGTCCTTAATGCTTGGGGTTTGGGTGGGAGGGCAGGGTGAGGGTTGTTGCAGTACCTGATGGTAAGAAATGTGCATGAAGCAGCATCATGAACAGAATTTGGAGCCAATGTTTTCAGAGGAGGCACTTCCTTATCTAGGAGCAGCTCCCCTAAGGCTAGAGGCTCTTCATGTTCTGGACAGGAGTGTGTACAACCTGATACCTGTGTGCTCTATAAATCAGTGTATCTCTATTATTTTCAGTGTAAATGAGTGGTCTGTACAGGCTGGGCTTGCCTGGCTTGTTTCAGAACCCCATGCCGGAAAACACAGCAAATGTGAAGGACCCGCTGCTCTAAATTGAGAACATAGGTGGAAAAGATGAAGGTGGCTTAATGTATATGGCCAATATCAAACCAATCTGTCTCCATCTGAGGTCTGGACTTTGCAGTATGGATGTTCTGGGTTGATCAGATGCCTGGGATTGCCTGAACTAATGTAGCTGCCTTTGTGCCCTACGAAATGGTTGTGCTCCATCTAGAGATGCTCTTGGTATTAAAAGCTTGACCTTGAAGTCTTGATGGCCTCTCTTAGTGAAGTGGCTGAGCACCACTCAGGCAGCAGAGGCTGCAAGCAGATACCTGACTTTCTCTGCTTTGAAATGTTGAAGAACAGATTTGTCTCAAGAGAAAAAATGGAAACTTAAAAAGCAGGGTACAGCGGAAAAAATGTCCCCTCCCACCCCACTAAAAATATTGATTAAACAAAAAAGCCTGGGGAAGATGGTGGAAAACAAGGCCAAAAAAGCCAAACATTGACAAACTTAATTAAATTTCTAATGAAAAGCGAGGCAGCCTGTGGTGATTACTCTGTGTAACTGAGACTAATACACCAATTAGGCTAATTCATCCCTTGGTGCTCTAAGCAGAGTTATAAACTTAATCCATACTTCTTCTCACATGTCAGCAATGGATCTCTTTGGTTCTGGAACCTCCTGGTTAGGACATGGGAGGCAGCAGA
Source organism: Mesitornis unicolor (assembly GCF_000695765.1). Taxonomy (NCBI): domain Eukaryota; kingdom Metazoa; phylum Chordata; class Aves; order Mesitornithiformes; family Mesitornithidae; genus Mesitornis; species Mesitornis unicolor. The sequence goes on from NW_010186151.1 coordinate 186,111, forward strand.
TACTTGTTCACCAGAGATGCTCTCCAGGAGCAAACTATGTCCCCCTGGCTCTTTTGTCCTCTAGGGATTCTCTTTTCTTCCTCAATCTTTCTAGAGGAACACTAATCTGCACTGATGACACTTAATGAGCCTAGCTCACGATGTTATTAATTAGTGAATTTGGCAGTTGGAGAACATTATCTATACTGGAACAAATGCACGATAGAGGGAGAAATTCCTTTTGTCTTTAGGATGAGGGAAACCTCCTGCACAAGCTGAAGCTCAAGCCATTTCTGTTGGTCTTAATTTGGGGCTTGATGTTGCAGACCTGACCAAAGCATCAGGCTCACACGAAGCAATTTGCACCAAACCCAAGATATTTCCTTCCTAACATAGGATAGAAAACAATAATGGAGGTTTGAAATGGCCTGACTCCTGCTTCATTTATAAAACATCTTTGGAAGGCAGTTACTGAACTGTTTAAATAGAGGTTCAGACCTGCAGAAGCAGTTTGTGTTTATGACTGTCAGAATGCAGACCTGTGTACCAGGTTAATCCTCTGTTGTGATCTTGCAGGAGTTTTAAGATGTGTTTAAGCTTTTGACATCTCCGTGCACAGATAAATTCTGTTGCATATGGGAATTAGACAGCAGAAAGGTCAGAGACTGCCTGTGCGCGTTCTGTGTATTCTGGAAACAAATCCTGCGCAAAATAGAAGGCAGAACAAAAACATTTAGCAACTTTGGCGCAGTTGCCTGTCAATAAATGTAAACTCAGATCAGCCACTTAGATACAGTGACTGTACCAAATAAATATTATCTCTGGCAATTAGCAACACTTAATTTTTGAAAATGAGCTAATATAATCAATTATGTCTTTTAATTTGCCAGACAGTATTTTACAGGGTTTAATTTTCTGCTACTACACCTTTCAAATTACCTTCAGGTGCTGCTTTGAATGTCGTCGGTGATGCTTATTCTGGAACTATTAGCACTGAAGGTGCCCCCCACCCTCCTCCAGCCACCCACAAAATTGGGTGCTGATATGGGTGAGAAGGGGGCAGAAGATGCCTTGGCCCATGATGGGATCCAGCCTCTTCCTGTGTCATTGAAACTTTTTGGTTTCCAGATCAACGAGGGTGGCTCTGTTCCGCTGCTCTGTGAAGCACGTGCCTGGCGTGTTTTATTTCATCTCAACCTATTTCAGGAGGTTTTACATGAGTAGATTGGAATCATTACCAGCAGGAGGATATGCACAGCGCAGATTGTGAATGACAAAGATTGTGTGTGCGCGCGTGTGTTTCTTTCCCTCCCTCTCCCTGAATCAGATTAGCGATGCTGAGCTGCCTTGGGTTTGCACAGAATTTGGAATCAAAAGTTTAAAGAGAGCTTAAATTAAGGAGCTGCTTTTTAGATGGGAATTGCATATTTGGATCACTATTGACCTAATAGTCTATTATATTCCAAGCTGTGGCTAGTAACAGTAAATGCTGGCCTTATCTTTCCCTTTTCTCTTGTTCCCCCAAGCTAATGCAGCATTCCTGGTAATTCAGCAGAAGGGAGGGCTGGAGAATGGCTCAGATTTAATGGTGATCCAGCTGTGCATTCAGGCTCTGCATTTTGGGTTGCAGTTGAGGAATCTCAATAGCGTGGAGAAACTCCAAGCTCACTCTTGTCTGTTGCTCAGGGTTTGTAATCACTTCTTGGTGTGTGTTTCCTTACCAAGTTGGTACGTATTTGAGGATGACCCAAACCAGAGCAGTCTTTTAGTCATCCCTACACAGCTTGGACTTGAGAAATGCGTAGCACTGACTTTGGTGGCACTTGTCTCTGTGCCTTGCCTAGGCAGAAAAAATGCATTTTAATCAAAGCAATTATATTTATGCAAATATAGTTAATGTGCTTTTCATTTATTTGCAGTGAATGCAAAAAAGCCATGGTTGAATAAGGGGCTGGTAGGCATTGCTGGCATTTGATTTGCTTCCCTTGAGAGGAAAACCGGCTTTAAAGCAATGTGGCCAAGTTATGGCAATATCTGGAGACGTTTCATTGAGGATCTTCTCCATTTCCTCTTTAAATCAAGAGCACTCAG
>NW_010186151.1:188211-195802 GCF_000695765.1 Mesitornis unicolor
CCAAGCATAAATCCGGATCAACAGCAAAGTTGCTCCACGTTTCCAAGGCTCTTGCACTGCCAGGCTGAGCAATCTGCAGTTACCAAGGGCTTTGCTCCAACGCATAAACCTGTCCTCAGAAACTTAAAATAAATTGGCAGCAATTCGGGTAAATCCCATCCCCACTTTGGGCCACTGCACGAGCAGCTGCTGAAGTCAGAAGCCCAGATCTGAATGCATTAATAATTTTAGTCAATTCACAGAAATAAAGTGGTTTTCTAAAACATGGGAATTGGCGAGTCAAGCCCAGAGAATTAAAATTGCTCAGATGCTCTGAAAGAATTCGGTAAAACTACATCTGAAGTTAGTCTGAAACAGAACATAGCATCTGTTTTTATTATGACATCCTTAAGGTCAGACCAGCAACGGGGAGGGGAAGGAATTAAAAGGTAGTTTCTCTGAAGACACTATTTTACAACGTTTTTTGCTTGTAGCTTGTTAATTTTCACAGCAGAGTTGCCTTGGGATGTGAATTAAAGAAACAGATGAAAAAAGCCTTGTGCCTCTAACTGTACCGAAGGCTCTATGCATACTCCTGTGCCTTTGATGAGAAACATTAAACATTTTTAATTTAGCACATCAATTTGAAAATCTAATTTTTTTAATGCTTTGTAGCAGCAGACACTTTTCACGGTGCTGTCACTACCATAGAAGAATTATGAGAAACTTGAACCGCGAAAAGTAAATTAGAAAAATCTCATTTCAGTTACTCTAAAAAGAGGGGAAATTAGATTTTGATTAAAATCACTCACACATACAATTTTAGGTAAACTAATTTAGCAAGACTGACTATATAATTTTTTTTGCTTGCCTCCGTGTCCTTCTAATAGCGGCTGCAAGGGCCTTGTTCGGGCATCTGCTCTAATGTAGGAGGGGAGGAGCTGTTACGTGTGGTCTCTTCCTCGACCAGTCGTGGTGAGGCTATGGGAAAGAGCTGCTTGTTTAATTGCTGACTTCTCATTGATAAATTAAAGAAAATAGTTAGCATCTGTTGTTGATGTGCCACCTTGGATATCTTATTTTCCTTATTTTGCTTAATTAACTATAGGAGCGATGGCGTTAATTGGAGCTGCTCAGGATCCTGGTACCACTGGAAGGCGTTTGACATCTTGGCTTTGGGGACAAGTGGGTGATTTCCAGAGGCACTCGCTCTGATATTTTCTAGTTCATGTTGGTTCATGAATTCTCAGTGAATGCGGTATGATTTTTCTGAAATATTTGTCATTTAGAACTATTGGCTGTATAATGACAGCGTCTAATTTTTGCCCCACTATTTGTCTGAAAGGTGCCCATAGAGAGCAGCATTTGATTTTTAAATGCCTTCAGTGTTTTTAGTTTTGCAATGAGTTATCAATTATATAGCCTCATTTTTTACTTCTCCTGTGCTGATAGAGTCATTAAGAGACAGGTTTACAGTGCAACTATTCACAATGTTTGTAAAATGCTTTTGTACTGTGATTTTATTGTTCCTGTTCTCTTGGTACAGCTCCCATACTTCTCGGTGGTGGTTAATCTTCGTAAGTACTTTATAAAACAGATAATTGAGTTATAAAAGGATGGGAGAGTGGAGAAAGATATGAAGGCTGTGAATCTGTACCACAGATCTCTGCAGCAGAGGATGCCAGCACTGGAATCCCAAAGCCTGAGCTTTTGGGAACTCTTACACCAGAGGTGGTTTAAGGAATTGGCCGTCTGTTATTGAGATTTCACACCCGAGAAAGGTGAGACAGGGAGAATCCTTCACTGGCCTTAGGTGTGCAGTGGCTCTGGAGCATCTTTTAGTAGCTCAGCCAATTTTTGAGAGAAATTGTCGGCAATTCCGTGCCATCTGATGTGTTGATGTGACTGCACTTCTGCATCTGAGGCTGGTAGAAGCAATAAATGTTCAGCTGAGAATGACTGACTCAGTATTTCACATCTGACAGTAGTTTGCATTTGACAGCAACTTTGTGCACTGTCAGTAGTTTCCTAAGGTGTTTCCTTACCACCTGAACAGGTCTTAGTGGGCCCAAAGTGATGTATTGCGCTGGGCTATTGCGCAGGGATGAATTACAGCCGCGCAGTCCCGTGGAGCGGTCGGCTTCGTGTTCTGTTTCCCTTCATCAGTAACCCAGATGCAGTAATAAAATATGTACTTTTTCCCTGGATGGTTGGATCAACTCAAGTCAGCTGGCTTTTATCTCTTTTGCTTTGATTTAATTTGAATATCCTTATAGCAGAAACACTGTGATCAAAGATGATATGCATAAAGTGCAAAATGAATTCATTTGGTCCTGATATGTATGAGGTGTTTGTATGTATTTTAACTCCAGACCTGAACATTTGTGAGAGTGTACAAATGACAATTTTTAAAGCTTATTTTGGGGGCGTATGAGGAGAGAGAGATGTCTCTGAGGAGCATTTGAGATGAATTCCTGTCTGCCTCATGTGTGGGGAGCTGAAGTGCGTACACTGATGCGAAGGGAGCAGCGCACAGCGGTCGATTACATGGCCTCTGCGTTGGCAACGCACAATTACACCAAGTAGAGCAGTGTCAGGACCGAGCAGTAGCATAAGGCATCCCAGGAGGGAGAAGTGATTGATATGCTAAACAAAATAATCATAATGATGATGCAGGATAAGCTTTTGTACAAAAAAAAAAATAACCTAAAGATGACATGGCCAATTGACTGCATCCCAAGCCAGTTTCTCTCATCACCCTCAGCCTCTGATCTGTACAGAAGGATGAGAAATGTTGGTCTGTCTCTTTTAATCACTTATATTAAATTCTGCCCTGTTTGCTTGCATCTGAGGGAGCAGCGCAGTCTCCCTGTGGGTGAATTTTCAGCTGGTCCAACTTGGCTCAGCACCAGGGTCTTCAATAGAAGTGGGTAATTTGTGCCCATGGAGAACCTGCCCCAGAAGTGGGGTGCCCAAACCCCTTTATTGCTCTGGCTTTGAAGCTGCAGATTGCTGGTGTTGTTTTTCCCCTCCTTCACAATACGCTTCCTTTTTATTAGCTTGTTCCAGCCTTTTTAGTGTATGATTAAACTATTTGGTAGTTTTATTGCAAGATCCATAAAATAAGTAATTTACAAAGAACCTTAAAATCCATTTTATTTCAATAATAACTATTTCCAGGGTAACGGTTCTGGTATAATTGCGAGCCAAGCGAGAAGACTGACCTGTCTGTATCAGGAATACCTTTGACACTTGAGCCAGTCTTTGCTGTGACTCAGTGAATGACCTGGGCATTGACAGTGGCTGAAATTTGGAGGATTAAATAAGTTTTGCAAGGTGGCTCCACAAAATCCCAGCTGAGACCATATTTGGGATCTCATCTCTCATCCTGTTTCCCTGTGAAAGAAGATATGAACACCTTCAGACCCTTATGTGGTAAAAATCAAGTGCTTAGCTTTAAGCTGGTGTTCCAGTCAACCACGTATGTCCAGAGTTTGAAGCCGTATTTATTGGCAAGTACCTGCCCATATATATTGAATTAGGGCCAAAAGTAGGAAGAGGCCTATGTATCTCTTAAGTACTCTCTAGGTCCTCAAAATAGAGAGGAAAGATAAAATTTCAACTAGCATCTAAGGCTTTGTACTGGGAAAAAGATCACCTGTACCTGTATTGCACTCAGGTTTAACTGGTGCTCTGTTCCCAATTTCCAGGCTGTAATTGGGCTTGAGGTTCACTTGGATGCTGAAGGACCCCATTGATGACTGCTCATGGGCTGGACTGATGGAAGGAAATAAAAACCTAGTGGAGGTGGCAGTGGTTTTTGGCTCTGAGGAAGGGTACCTGGTGGAGGGCTGAGCTGAACATGGGACTGAGCTGTCCCAGTGACACCGAGGGTCACTTCATGACAGCAGGAGGTCCCGGTTACCACCATAGGGGAAGGATTCATGTCAGAGTTTGCAGGAGGAAATAGAAGTTGGAAGATGTGTGTATCTAAGCCATACACAGGTAACATCTGGACTGTATGATGGTTAAATGATTGCTCTGTGTGGCCTTAAAGCTGCAAGAGCTGCTCGCTGGTGTCAGGAGGAGAAAGCTGTGATTTAGTGCTAAGGCCAAAGTCTGGAGATCTGGTGTCTTCAGTTCAGTATATTGCTGCTGCTCTGCTCTGTGTTCCCAGGGAGAAATCACCATGTCCTAGCAAATACTGTTCACTGGAGAAGGTCAGAAAAATTACAGCTGTTATGTGGGAAATAACTTAAAGGAATAACTAGTTTTCTATTTTTCCTACGGGAATTTTCTCTGGAAGGAAAAATATTATTTTCCTTCTTTTCCACCTTTCATTTTGTTTTTCATCTTTTATTTTTATAAGTAGAGAAAAGTAAAAGAACAAGTGACTCAGTGGAAACTGAGAAGCTTTGCTTTTCTTATAGCCACTGGAAAAACTAGGTGGTAACAAGTTAAAATGGGGGAAATGTTATTCAAATAAAGATTTGCTTTCCCAGAAGAAGTACTACTAGTGTTTTTGCTGGTTGTTTTTATGAAGTGCTTCTGGTGACTTTGCTGTCTAAGTATAAAGTACCCTAAGCAAGTAGATGTTTTCATGTGGAAAACCCTGTGGTCTGCCTGATGCGCTGCGTCCTCTAGGCAATGGAAAACTGGACAAAATGTTGCTTTAATTTGTTTAGATTAGAGTGATTCTTTAAGCTTCTGAAATACAGGAGAGCCCTTTTTCCAGAGCGTGACCTGGGGTAGCAGCAGTGAATGTCTGCATTGTGCTGCAGGGTGTTTTTGGGGCACAGCCCAGCTGGAAGCCTGGACCCCAGTGCCTGGCTTGGAGCGAGCGCTGTGGCTGCTCCCTCGCTGCAGCAGAGCAGGACCTGGTTCAGAAGCACCTCGTGATCGTGTGGTGCAGGACACTGCCAAAAGCTGCTCCATCTGGTTTTTATACTGCTTTAGTAGGGCATTTCTTTCACTGGGGTGTCCTGAGGCTATAAACTACTGATGAATCTGAATACACATTGAATCCTTCTCCCTCAGCAAGTGTTGGCAGTTGGAGAACATCAGTGTCCCGTTATTATGTAGGGGCGAGCTGAGCTACCCGTGCCTTTGCCAAGGCTGATATTGATTTCTTTCCTTTGGTGTGTGTTTGGCCAGGAGTGCATAGGAGCCCGTGCCCTTTTTGCTCAGCCCCGCAGCCGTTTTCCAGAGCAGTGAATCATGCTCACATGGGGCTGCAGCCAAGCACATGTCTAGAAATCATGTGTTTGGCAGCTCCTCTTATGCAGACAGGAGTTTATTAATGCCAGCCGACTCCATGGTGATGGGAAGTGGATGTGGCAGTACTACCCATGGAAACCACAGAGCTGCCTCCTGTCACTGCATCCTGCTCAGAGGTGCTTGAGAGCTCGTTGGAAATATAAGGAGAACATCTATGTGCCTCCAGTATTGCCTTTAAATGTCCAGAAGTACCCAAAGCTTTACACCTGAGACAGTGAATGGTGCCAAATGCTCTGGAAATGGCATAACACCAAGAGATGTTCATTGCCAAAATGGCAAAAGCGGTTTAAAATATTATTGCCTTGCCTTTAGTACCAGTATAATCCAGTATCTTCCAGTATAATAAAGCGTAGCACTGATCCAAAGCAGCACGAATCTGGTGTCAAAGCTCCAGGGGTCAGGATGCTGCAACAAGAGGCAGCTCCAGCTTCTCTCCTTGGAGCAGTTCCTTGCCTTGAGCTCTCCTCAGTCTGCTGCAAGTGCCAGCTCATGGATATGAACACGGGAGGGTGTTTTGCATATGGGGAAAAACACATCAAGAGCGGAAAGGGGATGTGCAAACCTCCCTACAGAGAGTGGCATAAATGATCTGTTGAAGAGCCAGGCTGCGGCCATCACCATTACCTGAATTACTGGTCTTTAGTCTGAATGGCTTCAAAGCAAGCGATGTTTTTGTGTGTTACTCCTTCATCCTTTAATATTTAGAAGATGAAAGGAATAATTTCAAGGACCAGTGGGGAACTTGGGCAGGAACAGAACATTCTGTTACTTACTGTGCAGGCAGAGGATCTCTCTTAATTGAGGTGGAAACTATGGGCACAACTACATAGAAATGCTCATTTCCAATGGTTTATGGGATGTGCCTGGGAATACATTTTACCTGTGTGTTCTGACAAATTCAGACCAAAGCGGGACATGTGAGAAGGCCGGTGGTCCTAAATTTTTCAGCTTGGTTTTTGATCTGTTGGACAAGTGTCAAGTCAAAGCTGCTGTAAGCTAGGTAAAAAAAACAGTAGGTGAAGTTAGTAATTCCATTAATAATTACTAATTACTACTCTGGATTTTTCCAGAAGAAAATAGCTAGTAACAATAGCAACAAACCTCCATTTTGGGGGCTTTCTGGTAGACCAGAAAGCAGCTCCTGTGAGGCATAACAACTGTGTAAGATGCCAAGGAGAAATGGGAGCTAATAAAATGCAGAATATACATCACCCATTTACATTTATTGCACGTTAAACCTCGGCACACACAAAAGATAATGACAGATGCAAATTGAGAGCACTCCGATGGCGTGGCTGTCAATGGGGAGCGGGCACAGAGCCAGGGACCCATACTTTCAGCAGCCACATGTTTTTGAGGGAGGGTTGGGGAGGAACCGAACTGCGCTGCAGGGTCTGTTACACTGCATTGACCTCACCAGGGGAGCGTGCCAGCACCTTTCTTTGTGTTGTACCCAGGTTCACTGCAGTCAGTGATTTATTTGCAGAGATGGGTCTGAAGCCGTAGCCAAAGAAACACCTTTGCAAGTGTAGAGTTGTGATCTCCTGGGCTCATCTCTTCATTTGTATGAGGGCAGCAGCAGAGGAATCTCAGTTGAGGTCAGCCTGGTACAAATGTGTAAAGGCAGGCCCTGGCTGGAAGAATTGGGTATAAACAGGCGGTTCAAAGGAGTTGACATCCCTGTTGCTCAGGTGGGGTGACACTGAACTTTGATGTGCACACTCGAGATCCATGTGGAGTGGATGGCAGAGCTGCAAATTGCCCTCCAATGCTGTCCCTACGCCGCTGCATTGATGAAAAGGCAGACTTTAATCTGCTCTGTTCTTTCTCCTTATCCTTTGTGTTCATTAGTCGATTAGCACAAGGGTCTGCTCCTGTAATGCAGGAGCTCCCCTTTTAGATGGGAACAGCAGCCAGATGCAAGTTTCTGCACAGCTGGAGCATAGCTGCAGCACTGGGGAAACATCTGGCTAGAACACAGAGCAGTTACTATTACAAGCTGACAGCTCGCTATCAAAATAGCCACCTGGACGGTTACCTGGAGATCTGATCCTCCTTGGAGTGTTTATTTCCAAGAAGCGATGCTGGCACCAAAGACCGAGTGTGTTTGTCTTCAGCCTTTCTGCCTCTCCCTCTCCTCCTGCGAGCGAATCGCTACAAGAACCCTTTGCTGCTTCCTTTGCTTCTGCAGTGCCAAAGATAAACAGCCCATCAGCGCGATGCTGAAAAGGAACAGGGAAAGGGGGCTGGAAGTAGTTTAATTACCAAGAGTGCTTGTTTTGTGTGCGGTGTGATTGCTTCCTATGATACAGTAACTTCTCTTTCCATATGTGAG
>NW_010186151.1:195833-236483 GCF_000695765.1 Mesitornis unicolor
TCTATTTATCAGGATGAAACTGAAGCAGCAAATTAGAGGGAGAAGGAGCAACTCTATTGCTCTATTTGTAAGCAAAGCTGGCAGTGTGTGTGAAGAAGCAGCAGTTCCTGTTGGAAGCCTATTATGGATTTTCTCTCTGCAGAATTCCAGCTTCTTTGGCCCTTCCTTGCACTTCCAGATCTTAATTAGGTTGTAAGAGATTGCCCAAAGTCTTGCCAAGTTTGTAAGAGTTGGATATTATCATTATTCCCATTTTACAGAAGGGAAAACTAAGACATAGAGCAACTTTTACCAGGGAATGTTGGCAGTTACTATTTTTTCCAGTACTGAAAATGCATTAACCCTGGAAATCAGCTCTAGCAGGCAGCAGAGTTGGCTCTGCTCTGGCTCCTTGCCTGCAGGGAGCTGCCCCAGTGGAGCAATGCAACAGCCTGGAAAGATGCAGGGGATTCATCTGCAGATTCGTGTGCAGCATTGGGGCCCCTGGCAGAGGGGAGAAGGTTTCTGTTTACGTTGGGTAACACTTCTTTAATCACCTTTTCCGTTTAATTTTCCATGCTTTGTGCTGCCTGCTAGGGATTGTTAAGCAATACTCCAGTTATCGCTGCATATCACTTAGTGTGCTTTGCTCTAATAAGCTTTTGTAAATAAAACCCGGAGAGATGAAAAGGCCAACGCCTGATTACGAGCTACCAATTTTGTCTCATTAAGTTCTTATAAGGGGAAAAAAGTAAATAGAATCTTTATCAATCTCGCACACTTACAGCGCTGAAGAGAGCTTTCCACATTCATTAAGGAGGATGCTGAGAATGAGATGCGTTTCCAGGCGCTTTTGGCTTATGAAGCTGTTAAGGGATGTTTTACTGATGATCAGCTTTTACTTCAATCAAAAGATGAGAAGGTAAAGAGGGGACCAAAGGAATCATAAAATATTCATACGCAGAGGTTGAAAGGGGCCAATACACAATGGTCTGCCTTTCTCACTCCTCAAATGTGTGTATTGGCAGCGTTATGGATACTAAAAGAGAAGATCAGCTTTCCTGCTGGATCTCTCTGCATTTCCATTTTGGTAGCTGTTTACATGGGATTACCAAGAAAAGTAGAAAAATGGAATGCACAATTCATGCATAATTACATTGACCTGTCTGCTGATCAGCAGGACTGTACCAGCCGTTTTGTATTTCTCTTCTGCATCTACAACTGGAAAACCTCTTCTGAGACACTGAATATGTAAAATTCCCCATTCTTCTCCATCTCCCATTATACAGTCAGTCCCATTTTATCTTCTTCCACTTCCAGACTCCAGCTTCAGTGTCCTCGTTTTCTTCCTTCACGAAGACGAGCAATTCATTCATCAGACGAATCTGTGAAATAGATGAGTAGAGACGGCTTAGTCAGCTAATTTCTGGTGGGCGTCACAGCACAAGTAGATGATTTAAAAATTGTAATAGCATTTTCTTCTGGAGGAGTTACTGTGGAATTTTTCTTCTCACTTTCCTTATTTCTCAGGTTCTATTTAGGCTTTTTCTACCCAGTCTTCACAGCTTTGACCTCTATCATTCCTCCTTTCATCCTGTTTAGGAATGAAAGCAATCTTCCCCACGGGGCACAAAGGCAAGGAGCTTAACCTCTGCCCCTTCCTTTAAATACTCAACAGAAATCATCCATTAACATTAGCTGAATGAAACCTGCACTCCCTAAAACTGCTTGACATTATTAAAAAAAAACTGTTGATATTTGAAGCCTGAACATTTTCCTGGCGTGCTGTTCTTTGAAAACCGCTCTGACACACTGCGTATGAACTGATCTGTAGTCCTAGGCTGCTCAGGAGCTGTGGCATTAAGTACCCATCCAGATTGAAAACTGGGCACTTGGCTTTCGTAGTTATGGTGGTTTGGGTTGGATTTCCTGCATCCAGTGATGGTGGCATCACGTCTGAGCTGTGTGCCTGCTTCTCACAGTACATGCTTTTATTGTAACTGCACTGAACCTGCTTTTCTCCACTCTTCAGGCTGCGCAGTGCCAGTTCCATTCTGTTGATGGCCTTGGATGGTGCCAAGATGCACTCTCAGCCGTTGCAGACCATCTCAAGCCGTCGTCTCCCAACGCAGGAAGCTGATGCTGCACAAGCATGGAGAAGGGTCTGTGATCCAATGTGGCTGTAGGGTTTTCTGTGACTAATGACTACCCAGGGTCTGAGAGAGGACCTCTCCTTCCAGCACTTAAATTCCTGTCCTTCCAGCTCTGCTAAGGCAGCTGAACCCGGGGTGCCCTGCACCAATCAATACCTGTGGCTAAAAGCGAGCTCAGCAGCAGCAGCAGCAGGGAACCAGACGTGTTAATGGCAAAGGCATACATGCAGGTGTCAGGCTTAAATATGGCTTGTGAAGTTAAACAATACACAGTTTTAATCTACAGGCAACTTGATTTAACGTTTTCCTTAATAATAAAAAAGTGTATTTGCCGGAGTGAGCTGCCCTGAACAGTAAATGCAACAGCACCACCTTTGGGTCCTGGAGGAAGACGCACTTTGAGCCGCAGCTACTTTCCTTTCCCTCTGTTTTTCTGTGTAGCTGACTTATCTGCTGCATTGATGAAGATTTAATATGAATAGTAAAACTGGGGAGGGGGGAGGATCTGCTGCAGTGCTGAAGTAGCCTATCACAGGGTAGAAGCAATGGCAGGTCCAGAGCTGTTGTATACAGGATGTCTTGATGCTGGGAGTCAGATGGGAAGCACAGACTGCAGAGACAAACTCAGGCTTTGGAGGCAATACTGGGACCCAGACTCAGGCTAGGGTGGATTTTCCCGCCTCTAATTCTTGATTTTTGCATCTGGTGATATTTCACGCTAATGTTATGCGTTTAAATTAGCGAGATTAGCTCTGTGAATCGCGAGCTAGGTGGTTTTTCCTCTGGAAAGAAGGGTTTGAACCTTTCCCTCTTGCTTACAGAATGTGCATCTCTGCCTGAGACCGCATCAGCGGGGCACACGTGGCTGTGCAAAGATGCGAGCGTGTGTACGTGAGGGCTGTGCTGATCAGCGCGGCTGAGCACATGCTCTGAGCTCCTCTATGTGTCTGTGGGCAGGCGGGTGTCTGCATGAGCAAATGGTTTTGTGTGCGTTCATCCAGCTTTCACGCTGGTGCTGCGTGTGTCTGTGTGTTCCCATTGATATGCTGATGTCTTACTGTGTTTATAGGGGTGTATCCATAGATGATGCTTGTATCTCCACAGATACGAGCTTGCCTAAGAATCTGATCCCTATATAACTCTGTGTGTACGTGGGAGTGTTTGCACAAATACCAGTGAAGCTAAAAAATTCCAGGAGAAGTAATTGGATACATTTATTATTGTCAGTGCATTCCGTGAGATTCCTGACCAGAACTACTCTTCCTCCTAAGAAACAAAACAAAAAGCCCCAAATAAGCAAGTAAATGAAGTAAAAATGCTGTTGCTTTTATATGTGGAAGGTGAAATCTAAACCTTGTTACCCCTTGCTCTTTCACATGGACTGAGAGGCTGGAAACTCTCTAATCACAGGGAGGTAAACCAGAGGAGTGTTGCTAACAAGCCTTCAGACTGACAGCAGGATTTGGCAGGGTTGCTGTACTGCTGTGTTGAAGGTCTTTAAACTTTAGAGGTCATTATCCTCTGACCCTGGAAAAAACCCTACCAGGTCTCCATATGCGCTGGCTGTGGAGTTCTCAGTCCTAATTGGACACAGAAGTGTGCTGAGGAGCATCTGACAGTGCTTGATGGACGATCTGCATGGTTTTCATGTCTCTGCTTTGTGCTTTTACAGAGCAGGAGAACGGCTTGTGCTGTGTCTGTCCATGGTGATCGTCAGCCTCATACCAAACTGTGGATGCCAGTCAAAAAGCTGCCCCAAGCTCCAGCAGGCTTTGTCAGACCAAATCCTCTGCTTTTGTAGGCATTTGTGTGTGAGTGTAAATACGACCCCAAACTTGATCCTCTGCACTATTAAGTGCACAGGACCTGCAGAGGTTAGCAACCCGCAAAACCTTCTTTGCGTTTCATGCTCACATCCAGCCCTATGAATGGGTCCCTTGATGTTCAGGCTTGATATTCGTGGGCATGCAGCCCCTCAGCGCTGTTATCCTTCTCTCTGCTTGGCTTTCAGCAAGGTCACTTCCTCACCTTTGTCCTCTGTCGTTCCCTCTTCCCATACTCACTTTGAAGCAATTGATTTCGTTGCTGTTTCTCAGCTCCCCAAAGGGTTTTCCTCAGATCCTGCCAAACATGCTGCAGCCATGCACGTCTTGGCAGTTTCTAGCTAGGCTTGTTAAGACCACTTAATTGAAAAGGCTCCAAAGATGTAGCTCTGTGTGCACACATCATTTGAAGTATCTATATTTTTTCTCATAGTTCACTTACATATAATGCTCAAAGGGATGAAATTAGTGAAGTGGGATTTGGCCTGTACCATCTCAGGCTTTTCATTCCCTCTCCCATCTCTGAGGCAAGGGTAAAAGAAGTGAGGATGTGCCCATCCACAGCCTCAAAAGGAGATCAGCTCCCTGGGGTGGAGAGGACAAAGCGCAGATTTGTGTTGGTTCATCTTATGCCACCGCTGCCCTGTTCGCTTCCCATGGGGTCTGGCACTGGCAGACAGAGCACAGCGCTGACTCCACAAAAACTTGTCTGATCTACGCCGTGGTCTCATCCACACCTTGTCAGGCCCCTCTGAGCTCTTTTGGAGGCTTCTGACCACAGGCAAATGCAGAGCGGTGTTTGGGATCAGCCCTCGAGATGACTTTGCTGGATGTACCTTGTTCTCCTTGGGAAGGCCTCAGGGGTCAGGGTAAGCTCCGTGCTTTCACAGATGAGTTCAAAGTCCCGTGCAGATGTATAGCACTGCACAGATGTTTTGAAGTCCCTATGAAAAATAGATAGCGTTGACACACTGTCCAATCCTGCCAGATGCCACGGCAGCCCTGGGGAATGGGATGCTGCCAACTCTTTGACATTGGTGATTGAGACTCGGGGAGGCACCCAAGTGACTTCTGTGGTTCGGGCCCTTCGTTAGCAGTGCTTTCACTTCACATCCTTTAGAACCAATTATCGGCTGAATTATCAATAAAGGGCAGCGAGGTGACAGCAGAGAGTGACCACAGGAACCGACAAGCAGAGGTGTCTTGAGAGAGATCCCTCATAGGGAAGGGAGGAAGGAGCAGGCAAATGGTGCTGCTTCCATAACATTTCTGTAGGGAGAAAAGCAAGCAAATGAAGTGGAATAAAAGCTGCAAAATGGAACACCCCGACAGTTTGCTGCTGAATGGCGTTTTTCGTTTGGAACCGAGGGGGCGGTTCACAACGGGTGTGGAAGGAGTGGCGCGCAAGTGGAGGTGCCATCCCAGGATATCTCGAACTGAAGAGTGTGCGCGATTAGCTGGAATTACACAAAGATGCACGAACAACCTTGGCAAAACAGCACAGAGCAAAAAGAGAAAAAAAAGTCCAGCGCTTCACAGTGTCTGATGCTATTTTGTCTTTTGATGTTTGTTTTCTGTACAGTGCCAGCAATTTCTGTCAGCTCTGGTGCATGTTGCCAAGTCTATTATTCGGGATGATTCCTGCTTTAAATATTTTTAGCAGCAGCGGATCTTTAATCATGGGGAAATTGTTTTCAGGAATGATTATCTTCTGCGCATCCAAAAGCAAATCTGAAGGTCTAATCCAAAAGCGTTTGTGATCGTCTGGTAGCCAAGGGACAGAGTAGGAAGGATGGGACAAAGTCAAAGGCCGCTAAGGAGAAGGATGTTTCATTTGGATGAAACAAGTGATCTCTGCCCTCTGCCGAATCCATAGGGCGCTTTTAATGGTAAAGTCAATCTGTGACCAGAGAAAGCAGTCTACCCTCTGATATCCATAGTGCTGCGAGTTAAGTATTTATCTGCAGCGTGTTTGTGATGAGCTAAGTAAATCATGACTATAGGAAAGCCTTTTTAATGCTCCAGTATATCCATTGCTCGTTTAAAAGCAGCAATGATACCCAACCGATGTATGTCTATAGACTTCCATTGACTTCACTAAGGAAACGGCAAACTGTAGAGCAGGAGTGTGAAATCAGGCTTGGGTTTTTATTATTTCATTCCTAAGATCCTGGTATAAAATAGCCCAATTTTGAAAGGTCGTATTAAGAATTTAAGGACTGTGCCTTTGGAGCGAAGTGAGACATTGACCTTGAATTTGTTTCCCCCTATGAGAAATACCACCCAGGATACACTGGTATTTGAGTACAAAGCTTCCATGAATTTTACTGCTGTGTTTTTGTGTATGTGCACTAAATACCTTTAACAATTTTACCTCGGTATCGGAGGCTTGAAGGTTCAGATAAGCACATAAAATCTCAGATTATCTGAATCAATTTTGGAAAGTAAAATAATACAAAAACTTAACGACAGCACAGCTTTTCTAACAGCCTATCTGCATGACTCCTATTGATTATTATTTGTATTAGGGAAGCACCTGTAGTTGTCTGCTGGAATTAAAGGGAGGCATTTTTCATACTTGTGCTTATAATTCATAGCCAGGGCTTGAAAACTCAGAGATGTGCACACAATATAAGGATTTCTGCAAAGCAACAGAGCCATTAAGAGCTTGTTCGTACGGATAGACATAGAAAACCTAATCCAAATTAACTTTCAAAGTAGATTAATTACAGGACCTTAAATTGTCGTGTGGATGATCTCTGTCAAAACTAAAATAAAGGTAATTCAGTGTGGATTAGGACTGGAAAAGCCTGAGCTCCACAGCTTTTGGAGCCACGTTGCAGTAACTGCACAAACTCTTACCCTGGCCCAATTTTACAGCAAAATCCCAGTAAAGCTCCAGTTTTCCCTGCAGTTAGGATGGGCCGAGAGCAATCACGCAGACAGGTCCTGCCTGATATGAAGTGAGTTAAGTGATGGTAACTTGATTGCTCTTGACAATACCCGTTCTCTCCAGATGGAATTAAAGTTGCTGCAGTTATAAATGTGCGTGTCCCCGTGAGGCTAAGTGTGCTTTAAGTAAGTCATTCTAAATTCACATCATTTGTTAATTAGGATCAACTTTCCTGCGTATCTCAGTATTGGATAGGGAAACCAGGACAGAACAGGGAGACACATTAACCAGCTCATTTATTAGCTGAGACTGTCTCGTCTGTCATTGTAACTAGATATTTTTTCCACAGTATATTTTAGTATTTTGCTGTCAGTCCTGCTCTGAGCCTACCGATAGGAACAGAATACAAAACAAGGAAGAAAACCCCAGAATATTTGGGCCTTTCCACACAAAGCTGTGGTTCAAGGCCTAGCCTGGGTCTTGTATAGACACAGTCGCTGGTTCTCACTTTAGCCTGGATTTGTGGTCCACCCCTGGGTTCTGATGCTCTGTCACTGAGTGTGGTGTTACTTATGACTTTCCCAGAGCTGTCGCCTCCGCCAAGCGCTGCCTCAGCCCCAGGGTATCTGACGCTGGGATGCTGCCAGTCCCGTTACGCTGGATGCGCGTGGAGCTCTCTTGGTAATGGTAATTTAGGCAACGTGTGATCCTCCTGCAGTGGCAATCCAGGGAGCAGTCTCAGAGCTGCCCCTCTCTAGCAGGAGCTTGGAGCTGGCGCTTTTACCTCAATAGAAAATTACAGCAACTGACAGGACCGCATTAGTTACGGTAAATTAACTTTGGTAACACTCCTAGAGAAACAAGCATGCAAACAGTCTCTGAAGGAGTTTAGCTGCTGCTTGCTGACTGAATCAGGGTGGGATGGCGAGCGGATTCCCATCCTTCAGCACAGTAACAGTGAGCTTTAACTCAGGGCAGCAGCCGGCACCGCTGTGCTCGGGCTGATCCAGCGAGAGGTGTTACTCAGAATGGAAATTCACAGTGCAATCAATCTGGTAATTTTTGAAGAAAAGGAATTGAAAACCAGAAGAGTAATTCCTTGTCTCTTTTGCAGAAATATGTAGGAGTCGGTTCATTCTGAGTTATTACTATGCGTGCCAGTCAAAAGGAGAGTGTGGAGCAGGCTACAATGAGGCGTATTATATTTCTGTTACTGGTATTGTTGCAATCCAGCACTCATTAACCAGTTCCTCAATGGCACAGACACACCTGCCTCGGGAAATTAATACCTGTGATTGAGACCATCTTCTGGGTAATGTGGGTTCCAATCAACTCGAAGTCGAAATTAAATGTACCAGGGAGAGTTTAACCATAATAAAACTTACATCCTGTGTGATTCCAAACACATGCTTATGCCTTGCTTGGAAATAAGGTATCATTTACAAAAGTGGATTCAGTTGTTATAAGCATTTGAGGGCAAGGTCTGTCATTTTCCTATGTCTTTGTAGGATAATTTTCTTGTTATGTCTGTAGGCACTGCTGTAATAAATGCAATGGCATATGGCGTGTGCAGAGCTGGGGTACGGGAGCTGCCTTGGGTCAGCACTGAGGTGCTAGGGGAAGAAAAAGGGGAGAAAAAACCCCCTCCCTGCTTGAATGATATTCTGATGCATGTTTGTTACTTAGCCCTGCAGGGCATCAGTGTGTGAAATATTGGTACTGCTGGGCCAAAACAAGTACATTTCAAGCTGATGCTAAATGCAAAACATAATCGTGTGCTTAAAATCTAAGGTGCTGTAGACATGTGTCAAAAGAGATGACTAATGAAAGTGGCCCCAGGAGCATAATTCGGTGCTCATTAGCCCCCTTGCTTTCATGATTGTACTAATCCAAGGAAGGAAATGAGGAGATGGCTGAGGTAATCCTACAAGTGAGCTTTAAAAAACAGTTTGTTTTTAATCTCTTGTATAACTTTGGGCTGAAAAGAAACCTAGTCACTAAATACAATGAACAATCCCAAAGCAAACCTGAAACAAATAAAAATGCTTCTTTTTTAAGTTCCTGCAGCCTTTTCTCAATGCAGCAGATTCTCTCTGGCACTGTAGATGCAAAGAAGTGAGAAGGGCGCCGAGAAGGGACCGCGCTGTTTGCAGATGAGCCGATACAATGCAGTCCATGGCTCGGCTGATCCCTTGGAGATCCAGTACCAGAGCCCGCTAAGTTTGGTAATTACACCATCCAAACAAGAGGTACAGGACTGATCTGGTTGCTTTTCCAGGTAGGGCTCTCACACAGATTATACTGAGAAATTTGTGACATGGTGAAGGGCCATGAGAAACCCAGGGCTGGAAGAAGGGGTCCTGCAAGCCTTGCTGCGGAACCCGGTTCCCTTCATTACTCTGCTGTTGCAAACCAAGGCTTTCGCAGAAACCTGTGGCAGTCCGCTGCTGTGGGAGTGCCGCACCATTTGCTTTTCATTCTTCCTTTGTTTAAATCACTTTAGGCTTCTTAGTTAGGAAACAGATCTGTAAGACTTACAGCAACCAATCTCCACCACCAAGAGCAGATAGCTATGTAAAATTTACCGAGCAAATACTTTGTAGATTGCAAGCTTTTAAGGATAGGCAGAAGATATTCAAAATCTCCAAAGGGATTTATAATGTTGCTGGTTTCTGTGATTCCATCAGCACAAGTCTCTCAATATTTACTGTTTGTTCTTAAGGCTGCGTTTGTTGCAGGGATGTGATTACGTGTGAATCTCAGCATTATGCACTTGTTTCTTTATGGAAAGGAATGTTGTAGATTTAAAGAAAAATGGGATATGTGCCTTGCCTATACCCTGGGGCAAACAAAGGAATCTAAGCTCCAATTCTAAAGATATTCCGTAACTTTAATCGGACTTTTGCACTGAGCTATGCCTTTGGCCCAGAATGGCCTCAGTTGAGCTGTAGCTGTCTCTGTATCTCAGTTTCCCTGTCTGTACCATGCTGAAGCAGCTGCCTTGCTGGTACTGTGACCACTGCAGAGCAAGAGTTTTCTCTTTATTATTAAGTCACTCGCATGTAAATACCCAATTGCTAATGCTCATGTGTGTTTATAAATCTGTACCAGGAGAATACACGTCAGGATCTCCAGGACCCGCTGTTTGGTGAGCTGTGATGGGACAGGGATGCAGCACTGCGGTTTCAGCCATTTCTTCTGCCAAGGCCAGCACTGCGTTTGTGAGGAAGCTTTTCCAGACACGTGCTCCCTTAGTCCGTATTTTTACTGCCTTGCAGCCAAAGCAGGTCCACCTCCTGGCTGCTACCACCCAGCCTGGTACTGCACTGAGCTACAGATCTTCCCTTACCCTCTGGCAGTGTAAGTATCTTCTCTAATGTAATTAAAATGATAATTACTCCCCATCCAGAACATTTCTCTTACTTATAGTCTGTGGAATTATTAAAGTTGATTAAACACATATGTTGCTGGTAGATAGCTCCTCCAATCACATATGGCGTGATAAAG
Organism: Mesitornis unicolor; assembly: GCF_000695765.1. Classification (NCBI taxonomy): domain Eukaryota; kingdom Metazoa; phylum Chordata; class Aves; order Mesitornithiformes; family Mesitornithidae; genus Mesitornis; species Mesitornis unicolor. The sequence goes on from NW_010186151.1 coordinate 206,189, forward strand.
GGTTAGCTAAGGGAGAACAAATATAATGCAATGCTCTGCTAATGCAAAAGAAAGGGTGGCTGAAATAGCAGTGTGTGTGACAGCAGGAAGACCTATGCTTGAGGAAAAGACCTCTCTGTACAAGGCAGGGCTAAGGCAGGAGGGACAGAAAGCCTGTGCAAGTTTTGAGAGCACTGGTAGAGTATTTCTACCTCTTTTTCTGGTAGAGGCCCATTACCTGCGCTGCCAGAGCTGCTCATTGAGCCAAGAGATGATCCTAACACTCTGTCCTCCCAGTATCTGTCATTCCTTTGCTTGGTTTCAGTTTAAAGTGCTCAGCTTTGAATGAAGCAAATACAGAGACATGGTGTGCACAGGCATATGCCAGATAGATCTATCTGTCCATCTGTCTGTATTTGCCTATGTATCCATATGTCTAGCCATCCATTTATTCCTATATTTATTTGCTGTTGTCTTACATATGTCTTCTCTCAATCCTGATAGAACAAACTGCATCAGAAGGCAATGTTATTACCAATTATTTTATGATGTGTTTTCCTGGACACTGAAATTGTTAAGCAATTCTGAGGTGTGTGTGTATATATATAAATACCACTATCTGACAAACCTGGAATAACCAACAGTGGAAATCCATGGCGGTTTTGAGCCTGAAGAATACAATGAAGGAAAGTTTGCAGGGTTTTGTGAATAAAAAGAGCTTCAGTCTCCCAGGCTTTCAAAGAATGTTATTTAACTACTATGAAAACTAATACAGAGCAAAGCTGTTTCCTCATTCCCTGATCTCACAGGCTAGTTGCAAACTGCTGAAGGTGGCCGTCTTCTCACCACAAACAAATATATCTTTATGTATCTTAAAAGCATTAGTAAGACTCCGAGGCGAAAGGGACAGAAATAGCACTTGCTTTCACAGTGTAATTGCCTATGTTCCATCTGGGGAAGAAGTGAGCGTTTTCTAATTTGCAGAAGCCACAATCTAAAATGCTTTAAAATGTGCTCTCTTTTTTCCCCCCTCCCCGTTTTCCTCTCATGGAAAAAGTGCTGAGGTAGATCTTTCTTTCCCTGTAAACAGGATGCAGTTTATCATTGTGGTCGGTACACTGCAGACCTTTACAAAGAAAGGAGAGTGGAAGTCAGAGAATGACAAAAGCTTTGCAGATTGGATTTGCTCCCCTGTATAACTGAGGGAAAGAATAGGAGCGTGCTGCTGTGGAATGAGGTCTTTGATCGTATGGAAAAGTGGAGGAAGCTGCAGAGGTAGGGGAAATTTTTGAATAACTGATAACTAACAAAAAATTGTTTGGTGCATGCTCTTTGCTCAGGTTTTATTCCTTTCTCATCGCTGCCTCTGCTCGCCCTTCTGCTGCTGCTGTCAGCAGAGTTTCACAGAATGCCCAGGTTCCTTTCCTGCTGCTGCAGTGACAGGGCTGTCTCTGGGCTGTGTGTCTTGTAAGGCTATAAGCTGCTGAAGCACAGGTTTATATTCACCCACCGTCTTGACCCACACATTTCCTGCCCACATAGCCTTCTATTGACCTGGCTGTACCTCAGGGCCGTTTATTTTTTAATATACACCTGCCAGCTACCCCAGTACAAGGGTTATGTCCAGAGTCTATAGCTGCAGCTGTAAATAACAGAAATATCTGGCTCTTACTGCCAGGAAATAGCTGACCGTGAGGATTCTGTTCTGCAAGACTTGCTTTTCCTTTCCAGAAACAGCCATGGAGGTTATTTCCCCTAAGGGAGGCCATGGATATGTGAGAAACTCAAATGTAAGGGTCCAGCCTGTAGTTTGGTTGTAATCCAAGGTCTCCAAGCCTGAGATGTATTTTAGGTAAGTCCACACCTTTGAGCCAATTCTGTGTGCTCCTGCCCTCTCCAGTGGTTTGCCCATCAGTGCATACAAATCAGTATCCTCTCCTCTCTGGAAAGGTCCTTGCAGGACAGTGATGCAGCTTTTTTCGACTCAGCCTTTGGGTAAATTGAAAGCCCTTCATGACCATCTATCTTGCTGTGGTGCACGAATGGATGATGAGTAGGCCCTGTTCTAGTTCATCCTCTGCCCATCCGTCATCCACCCTGCCACCTGCTGTCCCCTTAATGATGGGAACTGAGACAGATGAGAGCTCGACAGACAGACAGACTGACAAAGGGATTTGCTCCTGGGTCTCGCTGCTCTCAGCACCATATGAATGAGGAATACATGGACCTAATTAAACTACTTGCCCTTGATGGAAACTGTTCCAACTGGGGGTTTTTCCCTGTATCTTTTTCTTAGGGATTTGCAGATAACAGTTAATTTGGGAACAGCATCTGCACATACAGGTGTGGGTACAGCGGGAATCGTTAACGAGGAGATATTGGTGGGCACAACTAATTTCACAGAACTTTTGTGACACAGCCTGCTGCAGCATGGCACAGCGAAAGGATGATGTCTCTGTGCGAGTAGGACAACCCTTTAGCTTCATGCCACACTAATGCATTGATAAGGAAGCTAACACGAAGGTGATGGATATCTGGGCAAGACTGCAGTGGCCTTTGGATCAAGCTTATATTCAGAGTAAGACATCTACAGTGTTAATTGTACTCAGGACTTTTATGGCAAGTAGATCTGGAAGCAGTTTGCAAAAGCAGGCACTGTGGTACGCTATCCCCCATGCTGTGTGGGTGTGACACCCTGTGCCTGCCAGTCATGCAACGGAGGTAATGGAAAATATCTCTGGCAACCTTCTCATTCATGATCCTACGGTTTGACTGCCTTTGACTGTTAGCAGAGGAACAGTGACAGAGCGCTCGTTTCCTGACAGCCTTGTCTCTCCCACAGAAACCACTGCAGAGTTTCTTCTAACCCAAAGACTTGCTCCTGTGCCAAGAGAACATACAAGAGGACGTGTGAGGGCACCATCTGGAGCCCCTGCTACAGTGGTATTAGCAGAGACATCCAACTGAAATGAATTGCAATGAAAGTGCCATTTGTTTTTAGCAGGGAAGATGGGATTTGGTGATGCTGCCGGAGGGGAGGTGACGCTAGCATATCCTTGCCCCAGATGCCAGTTTCAGCAAGCAGCGCTACAAGCTGAGAGCTGAAGCTCCAAAACATTTACATAGATTCGGAAAGCTGCAGCAGGAAAGCCAGCTTGTCTCCATCCTGTGCCGCCTCCTTTCTCTGCTCCTGTGCAGTTATTTCAGGTCAGCTCGTGCTGAGAGTTCCCTGCTGAAGACTTCTGCTGCCCTTGTCGTTGCTAATGCATATTGACACACCAGAGAATCTGCTCCCTCCTTTAACTTGACAGAAAATATCACACTATTGTAAATTCTGATGCAGTAAGTTATGGCTGTAAGCTCACCTGGCACTTTTCAAAGGGTGGGAAAGGCTGGAGATGCAGTCTCTGAAGTATCTTTGCTCAGTGGGTTTTTGAACAAGGCAGAAAAAATTCTGGGCGTGTTTTGTTTTTCTCTTTCAAAACAAAAACTGTTTGGGTTATAGAGAACAAAAGAATGTGGGCTTAGCTTTTTGGTGTATGTGCATTTCATGGCAATTCCTTGGATTGAAAACCCCTTGTCCTAGCCTCACCCAGAGTTTTGTGCTTCTCCATGTAACCTAAAGAGGAGTTATGCCAGCTGTGTGCCGGACTATCTTGTATTTATCTTGTGGTTATTGCCAAGAGGATTTGGTAACTAGCACAGACTTGAGGGAACAGCCCGGTCAGATGGCAGATGATGTTACTGTGGTGTCACTGTGGTGCACACACAACTCAGCTGCAGAATGCCAAACAAACTCTGCCCATTGCCCCCGGCAGCTTGCTCCATGGGGTGGGTGGATGGATGGGTGTGTGGTCAAGGCATAACAGAAGCAGTAAAAGTCTGTTGCAACCTGCTGAGCCACCTGCAGATTGCAAAGTGCCTGATGATATATAAGAGCAGGGCTGATGAGGAGCTGTTGCACTCAAGCTGTACTGCTGTGGCCTTTAGGGACAGGTAGCTGACTCCCCAGGTGGAAGGAAATACCTGATTAATGCTGGCATGGTGTTTGGTAGAGCCTTGGGTAACAACAGGAAGAGAGAGGGATCCATGATCAGTAGTTATCTGCCATGCTTGGTGTTTTACTGAGACATGGCGACACTGTTTCAAAACTCCCTTTTCTTTCTCAAGCTTTTTCAAGCTTTCTGCCCATCAGATCCTTTTTTTGAGTGAGCATCTCTGTGCTTTCAGTCCTGACTGGCTACCAATGCTGCAATAAACACCAATATCTTCCAGACCTCTGATCGCATCCAGTACGAAAACCACATGAACACTAATTGTCTCCCTGTGCACTGCTCCTGGATGCTGTACATGGGCTGGGATGAACTTACCAGCTTGTTTGGCACCGTCCCGATGAAGCAAGAGCACTGCCAGGGATGCTTCTGTGCCTCCTTTGCCAGCAGATAATTAGACCTGCACAAGGTGGTCCTTGCAAATGATTTAGCAGAAGATACAGGTTATGTTCTTTGCAAGATTCATGAACTTTTCAACCTATAGAGATTCTTGCCCCTACTTAGATGAGGGTAATGTCTGAACATCTCACCAGTGTGAGTGCTTTATTCTACTAAACAAAGCTGACTCCCGTTTTATAGGAAGATCTGAATCGCAGAGGGACCAACAGACTTTCCACGGGGAATAGGTGATGGCACCAGGAAATGAATATAGTTCTGATACCTATCAACTACTTTGATTAACCTCTCTCAATCTGGCTGCACCAGGGTTACTGGTGACCTTTTAGGGGCTTTGCCTCAAAATCAAGTGAAGCTGGCATATTTTCAGTCTTTCAGGGTAAGATCAGATGCCATTTGTCATTGGGCCCCATTGCTTAGTCATACAATGGGACTTTGTCAGCATTTAAGGACAGTAAATTCCTTTCATATAACATCCCACAAGCACAGAGAATAGGAAGAGGCAAATCTCCCACTGGCTTGAGGTGAATCTCTGCCTGCCCATCGTCCAGCACCAGGGTATTTGAAGAGGACTGGAAGCTTAAAACCGATGGGAACAAGCACAGACAGGGGTAGGGGAGGCTGCAGTGATTTTAATACCATGTTATAAAGCAGAGAAAGGTGCCTTTCTGCTTCAGCTGGAGGGAGAATGGGAAAAGGCAGCTCTCTCCTTCCCTAAACGAACCCATCTGCAACACTTCCAATTTGAATCCAAATAATATCTGAGATTTGGGATTCAGCGGCAAACTAGCTTTGAGTCCTTAATCCCAGCGCCTGATGTTTGGGGGTGTTGGGATTTGGAGCTAATTAATTCAGCCACCTGTAATTTTCGCTCAGATGTGCTGTCTGCCTTCTCCTTAGATATATCATATGGTTTGGAAGGCTGCAGACAACGCTGGCCTGAATCCTAATCCCCCATACTGCTGCTGTGGTTTTTTTAATCTTTCCCCTATTCCATTTTTCCTTTTGCACTTTTTCTTGTTGTTTCTTCTTTTTTCCTTCCTCCTGCTGCTGTCTCACTCTTCTGGGTCCTTACTCAGAAAATACCTAACCAAAAAAAAGATAATAAATCTGATATTCAGTAAGTGATTTGGCTCTGCATGGATGGGTCTTGTTCCCTTCAGGGCCATCTGCAGAACGATGCTCCCAGTGCCTGTCCCCATCTCCCTGGTTTCACCTAAGCACAAAAGATTCGGTGCCGAGTGCTCCTGTTGGGAACAAGGCTTCAGGTGATAAATATTGCAAGATCTAAAAGCCCAGGAGTCCCGTCCTGGTTTCTATCCCTTGGCAGTGGAAGGATGGAAGAAGAATGAAAAGATAATTAGTTTGGAGTTTTCAGAAATGAAGTGGAAAAGGTTAGTTCATTCCCTTCTAATGCCAAGTGAAAGCTTGGGCTTAAACCACCCAGGCTGCGAGGTTCTGCAGCCAGCAAATGCGCCTGCTTGCTTGTTCACAAAACGCCCTCTGCGTTTCTGCTCCTGTAAAAATAATGCCTTGCAATAACTAAAGCTGGACTCGGTTTCCCCACATCTGTAAAGCCTGGAGCTGTTATTTTTTTTTTTTATAACTACTTTTCATATCACATTAGTGCCAAGCGAGCCTGGGAGCCTGGGTGCTGCACACATGGAGGCAGCTGCAGCCCCAGCAACTCGGCAGCCCTAGGCCTCTCTGCAGCAGTGCTGGGAGTTCATGCTGGGTTTTAATGGTTTCACTGGGAGCACCGTACTGGAGAAAGGTCCCTTCAGAGCTTCTGTAAGCCTGGAGTCTGATGGGTACATGGAGAAATGAAGAGGGATGGAAGATGTCAGAGCAACAGGAACAAGGTAGTGATGTTGCATTGGTTACTTTTACATCCAGCTTTTAGGTGCCTAATACAGATGCACTAAACCAACCAAGAGTGTGAAGCTTCTCATCCTCTACCCAGCGAGTATCAGCAGTTAGAGCTAGTCTGTTTGAATTTCCAAACGCCCACCAGATTTACCTTGATTTCACAAGGGAAAATGATCAGGCTGTGCAGGATCTCCTACTTCAATCCCTGTTTTTCCAGGCTGTTAAGAATGGCTGGTAACAAAACTTCCCCTAAGCCACTTTTATGTCATGTCACTTTACATAAATTGGTAGCAAACCAAGAAAATCCTACAGCTGCAAGGCTGTGGAAGTCTCTCTTGCAGATATGTGCTATTGCTCCTGCCTGATTTCAGATGTGCCTGATGGATTCAGGTGTATGAAAATCCTTCTTTGTCTGCTGCCACCTTAGCAAGCAGCGGCTTAGATTCTTGTCTCTTGCAATCAGGCGGTGGAGCTGTAGTTTGTGGTGCTGGCAGCTGTTCATTAATATTGTCATCCATGCTCGGCTCTGTCTTGAGGACTTTGATGCTGGTATAGTCAGACTGCTAATGCACGCTATGACTGTTTCTCTTGCAGAAATCTTCCTTCAGAAGGTGCAGAGGCCACCCGGGTTGCTTCGATTGAAGGTCAGGGGACATCTGCAGTGGTAGCAACAAATAGGCTAAAAAGACCCTGGAGCTCCTGGGCCATAGCTGTTGGAATGAGATAAAGTTATAACTATTTAACATTCCTGGGTGTGAAATTAGAATGATCACATAATCTCCTTAGTCTCTGACTACAGGTTCGGCATGGGAATATGAATCTTAATTGGTATTTTCTTATCAATACACTCAATTGGAGGGATTAAGGATAAGACTCTTAATGCAACCTGAATTTTTGGAAGATGCTTCTGATTTGAGAGTGATCAAAGAAACATCGCTGGTGCAGAGAGAGCCCGGGGAGGAGCGGTGTAGAAACACCAATGTTGGTTCTCAAGGTGCTCGTACCCTGTACACACAATCCCACCTGCGCTGTTGTTCACCCTCACAACCATGTACAGCCTGTGCAAAACGGCTCAGAATCAGTAGCACAGACAGGTAGGAAATGCAAATGCATTGTCTCCTGGTCTCTAGGTAGTTTTTTAGGCATTTTATTGGTATGACAGTGCTTTAAACGATGTTCCATAAAAAAGATCTGTGACCATGTGAATGAATACACAAAGGACTCCTGTTGATTGCTCTATTTTTATTTGCTATTTAAAGTTAAGGGCATGGTTAAAAACTTTGCTGAACAGTGATGAGATGAATCCCCTTAATGCATACCAAAAGATGTGTTACAACCACACGCAGCATCTCCTCTGCCTTCTCCTTAATACAGCGTCATGAATTCCTGCATTAAAGCAAAGCTTTTGCCGTCCTAAGCAATGAAGAGTGGCAGGTGTGATACACCATCAACCCAGCCCCAGAGCCCCGGCTGCGGCCTCTGCCAGGGTGACCTGGAGCAGCAACACGATGTGAGAACTGGTGCATTTTCCTGCGGTTAAGGGCAGGCTCGGGGCTCCTTGGAGTACATCAGTGTGCAGGAGTGCCCTCTGTGCGAGACCGCCTGCCAGCACGCATCCGTGTCCATCTTCATTTGCAGGGCAAGGCACAGCTTTGTACCGTCTGTGGCAGTAAACGGGCAAATACGGCTGCAATAGCCATATCTGCAGTTCTCTTCTGCTGTGGGAGCTCTTCCTATTTGTTCCCTCCCTGTCAGCTCCAAGTTGCATTTCTCTCTTCATTATGTCAGCTATGACTATATATCTCACCCCTCCTTCCCTGCTCCCCCTTGTTCCCTAGAGCTTTTCCCGTGAAGTTCTTGTATTTCATTCTTCTTTAACTGCAGTTATGTCCTCTGCCTGACCATCAACCTTCGAAGTTGTATGGATAGAAGGAAATACTGCTATAGAGAAGGGTATTTCCATCACCTTACTCTCCAAAATGCTGTCTCAAAGCGCGTCTCCATAGACTCCTCTCATAGTCGTGAGACAAATTCCTCTTGAGAGCAATTCAGAGCCAGCTCTAGCTTAGAAGCAGAGGCAGCTTGGGGTGAGGAGGAGCCGACTGTATCAGTTCAATAATCATCCCTCTGCGAATGAGGACTTCTGTCCAGACAGCCCTGGGCACGGCGATGATAAGGGGAGCACCCCCACTTGTTTTCATTTTTCATTGCTGTCAAGCAGGAAGATCACAAGATTTGGCTCTCGTATCATGGCATACACACGCACTGGGCTGCGCCTTCTCTCTAAAACATTCAGAGCTGGAGGAGGTTAGAGACTGACGGAGCCGTGGCCCAGGCAGTGCCCTCATCCATGGATTGCAGTGGTACTGCATTCGCATGCAGCAGGCCTGATTTTCCTCTCAAACCACTGTGTGTCAGAAGTATTTACGATTGTGTATGCGCACCTTGTAACCAGCAAGAGTTGTGCTTTCTTTCCTTAGCTTCAGTGGCTGAAAGGTGAGAAAGTGAAGAGGATATTTTATTCCTAGAGTTTGAAGTATTTAGCATTTTTCTCATTGCACAGATGGAGGTGGGGGCACATGGAGGGGCATGACTGCAGACATTAAGGATGTCACATATGAAGTCAGTGGCAAACTGGGGATAAACTCTCCTAAGTCTCAAGACCAAGCAGTATTGGAGAGACCAGAGGAAATGCCTTGCATAAAAATAAACATGTTCCCTTTCCAGGGAGCCAGAATCCCACCTCAAACAGCCACCAGTACTGTTCTTGGCACTGTAGTGCCAAGTCTCCCGAAATTGCCCTGCTGCTCAATCCTTCACGCCTAGCATAACATGATGCGTAATTAAATGTACCACTTCCTCTTCCAAGTAACGTTTCGGGAGTAAATGGAGCCCTTGGCCTCGATGAACAGGCCATTTTGTGTGCAGTTATTAGAGCCAGTTTGTGAGATGAGCGTGCTGTGCTGTGGAGATGGCTGTTACAGCACAGCTGTCCAAGGCAGGACGTGCTGGGATGGCAGAGGGCGAAGCTGGGGCTGTGTGGCCTGGGGCACCCTCCCTGCCCTAGTGAGGGGCAGCCTGGAGAACCCCCAGCCCTGGGAAGCGATGCTGTCCCAGTCCATCCAGGTGCTCAGGCTGGAAGCATGGCAAAGCAGGGCTTTGTGCCTAATGAGAGCAGTAACAGACCATGCTGTGCCACTGGGCAGGGTTGTGTGAGCCCGGGGTGTGCTGTTATCAGCCCGCTTTAAATTAACTTTTCTCTGTGGGGGATAGCATCAAACTCCCAAACTCGGGTGATCCCTGGCTCCTTAGTGCGAGATCTGTTTTTAGAGCGCTCCCAGCATGGGAAAAGCGTGCACCTGGTGAAACCTAAACCTGTGTGGGGAAGCAGTGCTGGATCTCTGCACGGTGCAGAGCTATCAGGCTGTGTCTACAGCTGTGAGTGTGCTTTGCCCACGCTCAGCGCCAGCTGGATGGGATCCAGGCTGAAGTGGAAGCATGCAGAGGTACCAGTGCAGTGCCAGCACCATCCTTATACCCTCCTGAGAGGCTGAGCTCATCATCCCAGGCTCAGCATCGCTCTGAAACCGGTCCATGGCTTTTGGACTGGAGCTGGCTCCCATCTGCCCATAGCTGCTCCTGTGGATACTCCTTTAAATCCATTCTTTCCGTGCTGGTTCTCTGTATAATGATGAATCTCACACTGTGCAATTACTGTCCTACTCCAGTCCCTAAGGTCAGCAGCTGGTCCCAAGGAGTTAAAAGCGTGCCCAGGAAACTTTGGGTGATCTGGTATGCACAGGCTCAGGTACTATCTGGAATAGTTCAGTTCAGGAGGCTGCACTTAATTAAAACTGCAAAATGGAACAATTAGCGGAGGCTGAAAATTTCCCACAGCCTCAGCTGAGTGTAATGGGTGTTTTCTAATCTCTCCATTTATCTTATTGTTAATCTGTAGCTATCAATTAAAATAATTCTCCAAACTTTGATGGGTCCATTTGGAAACTACTCAGATAACAATAGAATAATTTAACTTTTCTTTTGTGGAGCTTAATTTGCCTTCACTTTCTCTGCAGTGTTTGCTGTTATTAAAGGGAGTTGTTGCTGTGATCTCGGACCTGGTACGTTACAGAGGATGCGGTTGTGGTACCAGCACTGGCGAGGCTGCCAGAAAGAGCAGCATTACAATCTATGGCAGTTTTCAGATGCTGGAGTTACTCCCAGTCCTGCTGATAGTTTCAGTCAGTTGAGGAAAAACATACAGCAGAGTCTTGGGCCGGGAAAAAGCAGTTGAGGTATGGAGCCTTTGAAGTCTGAAAATTGATTTTCTTCAAAAGGAAAAAAGCTTCCTATCAGCTCACAGCTACAGTCATGGGCACCGGTGGCTTTTTGCTGTAGTCACAGTTCAAATCCCGACTAAGAGTGAAAGAATAAATAGCGTGTAATGCTTAGTCAGTCGCAAGGCATTACTTTAGGTCCATTTTCTGCTAGTCAGGCTGGGGCCATCTAATTGAATTGGCACTGGTGAGAAGCTGTATTGCCGGTTCAGGGTGTCACAAACTTCTGCTGATGCAAGGAAGCAGGCTCAGTAATTTCGTATGAGCCACACGGCCTCTCTTGGTGTGTCACCCTGTCAATGTGTCACCCTGTCAGCGTGTCCCAGGCCACCGTGCAGGGAGGTCCCTGGGTTGGGGAAGATTGAGGTCAGCCGCTCAGTCCCGGATCGCTCTGTGTGTGTCGTAACAAGGCTGGCAGCTCTGGTGCCTGTGCATTTCTTTTTTATCCCATGTAGATGCTGTTCTTTCGGGCCATTTCACCGCAGCTGCTGGGCAGGCAGAAATAACCTGCGTTGTGTGCTGGCCTCGGGCAGCGCTCGGAGCTGCGGTGCAGGGACAAGAGCTCTCCCTCCCTGCCCCTCTGTGGAGCCCTGTGGTGCCACCTGAGCATTTGATTCAATAATCACGAACACGCTGTGTGAAGAGCTGACCCTTGCAGTGACCCTTCCCGCACACAGCTCCTGTTCTAGCTGAGAGCTGCATTTTTGGTTTTTTAGCGTGAGTTTTAAGCGCTCTAATTAAATCAGAGACCTGGTTTAATAATCCTGGTTGGCTCAGGCAGCCGAGACAATTCGCTCACAGTTGCTTTATTAATGCAGCAGTAATCTCCAGGTTGGGAGTTCACCACTTTATTCATTCATCCAGTTATTTGGGAGTGGGGAATGGTTTTTAAGCAGCCCATGCTGTGGCTGGAAGGGCCTGGTCTGCAGCCCAATGCACAGAATTAAAGCCCAAAGAGGGCAGAGAAAGGATGGAGCAAGCAAAGCTCAATTTTCCATCAGGCTTTCACATTTCATGCCATCTTGTATTTCCCCAGCACCTGGCACAGTTCAGGTCCATTAAGCTCCTGAGCACCCACTACAACATGGCCAGAAAAGCCAACGGCATCTTGGCCTGTATTAAAAACAGTGTGACCAGCAGGGCCAGGGAGGTGATCATCCCCTGCACTTGGCACTGGTGAGGCCGCACCTCGAGTGCTGTGTTCAGTTCTGGGCCCCTCACTAGAAGAAGGATGTGGAGATTCTGGAGCGTGTTCAGAGAAGAGCCACAAGGATGGGGAGGGCTCTGGAGAACAAGCCTGATGAGGAGCGGCTGAGGGAACTGGGCTTGTTTAGCCTGGAGAAGAGAAGGCTGAGGGGAGACCTCATCACCACCTACAACTGCCTCAAGGGAGCTTGTAGAGAGGTGGGTGCTGGGCTCTTCTCTCAGGTGATGGGGGATAGAACAAGGGGAAACGGCACCAAGCTGTGTCAAGGGAGGTTCAGGTCAGAGATAAGGAGGAAGTTCTTTACTGAGAGGGTCGTCAGAAGCTGGAACAGGCTGCCCAGGGAGGTGGTGGAGTCACCATCCCTGGATGTGTTTAAGGAGCGGGTAGATGAGGTACTTAGGGATATGGTTTAGGGGGTAGACAGGAACGGTTGGACGTGATGATCTCAGAGGGCTTTTCCAACCGAGCCATTCTGTGATTCTGTGTAATTTACAAATCTATTGTCACCAGTCCGTGGTTTAGAGCAAGCCCAGCAAAACCCTGACCAGGTTTTGGGCTGAAAATCGTATTGTTTCTGCAAGTCGTAAGTATGTGGCTGCTTTGAGCTTCCTCTATGTGGCTTGGATTAGAATTTATTCTAGTATCCTCCCTGTGAAACTGATATATTCATCTGATGTCTGGTGCTGCTTGCACTCGCTTGGGTGTAAACCAGGAGCTGCTCGATTCAAATTGACAGCTACACCACATGAAAATTGGCGTGAGCAAGAGGAGAATCAGTCCCCTGTGTATTTTCGAGGTGTAGAATGAAATGCCTTTCAAAATGCTGCATAATATACAACCTAGGGATTGTACAGGATGGTTTGATTTTTCTTGGTTCTCCAAAATATGTAAGAAGATAGAGGTATAAAAAGAAAAATATGCATTGCTCGACACATGGAAACTATATCACAAAGTGGCTGTAAGGCAGATATATTGTCTTAGGTGACACCAGTTTCTTAGTAAAATATCCGGCATCTCAAGAGCTGTAAATCACCGTTGCTGTGTTGACACGAGTGAAGCGGCAGTGATTTACACCAACCAATGATCTGGCCTTTATTCATTATTATGGCCTCAAATTAATCCCTCTGGAGGAAACCAGAGAAGTTTGGGAAGTTGGGCTCGGTTGTTGTGCATGCGTGTTCGGTCGCGGCAACTTCCAGAAACTCGGATAAAGAAAAACATTCAAGTGAAGCAAAGATGAGTAATTGATGATCACAACTGTGATTAGAAGGTATAATTACAATTAGCTGCACAAGAGTGTTAATCATGAAAATAATTGCGTGTCAGCTGTTTCCAAAAGAAAAGGGAATGTAATTAAGTGGCCCAAATGGGTGACAAAAACAGAGCCCAGGAGGGACAGAGATGGTGCTGGCAGAAGGGGAGCAGCAGTGCGCTTGGAGACAAAGTCCATTGGATATTTGCTGTTGCCTCTCGAGCCGTTCTGATGAACCAAAAGCAGGGAGTCGAGCTCTCTGCTCTAATAATGGGCTCTTTAGGTTGATTTGAGCCAATTTTAACACCACTTGAAAATGAGGAGAAAAGGAATTTCAGGATTACAGCTACTGGATTTCTCCTGTTTGTTAGGTCAGAGCTGTCTTTATTTCTTCAGAACAAGATTAAGATCAGAGCAGTTCTCAAGCCACCTCTCCGGGTCTCTGTTACCAAATGAGGCCTTGTGCTTTGTCCCACAAAATAAGGCTTGAGGCAGCCACCCACATTTTAGATGATATTTCTACAGCCATCTCTTGTTTCTCATGGGGTTGTTTCAGCTGGGAGCTTGCTTTTGGTCCTTTCCTTTTTGCTTAGGCAGCTTCTCATTCCAGCCGGTGTTGGGTGAATCAAAGATTGCATCCCCCAGAGCAGGTCACTGTGCCACAGGAGCTCTGTCAGAAAACCCAACCGCCCATTCCCTTACACACACACCGTGAATTCTAAAAAGCTCTCTTCAGAGAGGGAGGGTAGCAGGGTCCTGTAATTTATCTTGCATGAAATGAGCTTGTTTGAATGGACTGGAAAAGCCAAGCCATTAATTTAGAATAGTTTCTGGACTCTGCAGAGCTGCAATTCCATCCCACATATCCATCGCCGTAAAAGTTATGGGATTTTAATACCCTATCTCTTTTTTTGGTCCTGCTGCAGGCTCGGTGCTGGCTGCTCCGGTTGCATGCTCCTGATTGCTGCTTCACCTCACCAGTCACGTGTGAACGATTGAGTAAGTTTGCTCAGTGTAAATCCTCTTCTTTAAACTCATTAAAGTGTGCCAAGCCTCTCACAGAGTCATTTGACAAACTCCCCTGTGTAACAAAGTAGTGTTTATTATGATTATTACTATTATTATTATTTTTCTCTCGGCTCCATCTGTAATGTAAACACCGTTATGTTTTAATTATCTGTTTGAAAAGGAGATTTAAAAGTGAATCCCCAAGGAACCTGGCCAGCATGCACAATAGGAATCCCATTGAGAGCCACTCCAGTGGGTGAAATCTGCCATGGGAGGCACCAAAGATGTGCTGGAAAAACAGGGCTGAATGTCATGGCCATCCCATACCCACGAAGTCTTTTATCACATAGAAATGGGACTGAAAGCTGATGGATTTCCCTTTCCAAGAGGATGTTTTTCCAGGTCTCTCCTCAGCTCTGTGTTAGGGGAGAGGAAGGTGCTGGCAAAGGGACCTTTCTCTACCTTTGGTAAAGGGCTCGTCACCCATTCAGCAGAGAAGGGACGTGAGAGCTAAAGGAGCATCATCCTGAAGACGAGGGAATGAAACCGCAATGGTTGCCATGGTGCCTGGTCTCAGCCACAATGATAATAACAAGTGTGGGATGGCACAGACAGTGAACCTCTGCAGACCCCAGACAGATCCTGGCTGGAGAGCTGCTGCTCCTGGCCAGCTCTTCACATCCCTTTCCTTCTCCCTCACCCTTATTCCAGCTCTCTCCCCCCCATCTCATGCCCTACAGAGTGATCCGGGAGTCGCTGCTCTGTGCTGGTTTTCCTCCCTTTTCTCACATTTAGGACCGTGTTTTAACGTGCAGGATTTGGCAGGGGACACTTGCGCTCACCCAAGTAAAGGAAATGGGAAGGACAAGTCATTAGGACAGGTGACCAAAGGGTGTGCCGATGTATTCATGAATTAAAAATACTGCAAAAAGGAAAGGCACTGGGGGAGTGAAGTCGGATCAAAAACAAGACAGGAATGAATTGTTGCAAAACCTGAAAAGCATTTCTTCTTAAGCTTGACGTAAACTCAGCTTGGTGACCCCTTTTTCACACCCTTGCACTGGGACAAATCTATTTGCCAGGCCTCCTCCACAATGTAATCACTCTGCTGTTTCATGCTCTGCGTTTTCCATTCCCGCTAATCTCCTCAACTGAGAGGCAGGAGCCCAGGCTGCTCCTCTGCCCGTGCCAGAGCCGATGTGTTCACCGCAGCCCTCTCTCCTGCCAGGACCAGGGGAGCTGGATTCCCCCCTGCACAGCGATCCCCTCCCGAGCATCTCCTGTGCAGTGAACGCACCTGTAGGGAGGATGGACGGCGATGCACAACGCTCTTCTGCACTGCAAAGCTCTTTTTGCCCCCCTTTCTGTGCTCCAGAGAGGTCAGCAGCCCCCCCAAAGGAACATCCTGTAACATCATGACTTACGTGTGACCGTAACACCTCAAAACCAAAGGGTTCCCCCCAAACTTGGAAGAGGCCTTGCTGTGCCTTGCAAACCCACCAAGCGTAGAGTTCCCCTGGGAGGAATGACACGGTGATGATGTGAGATGAGAATATTAACACCCCTAGGGTTACCAAATAAAAAAATTGATTTTTAATAACTCTAACCATCTCTTCAGCTTTCATTAGTCTCCTCTTTGGCTTTATAGTGCTGGGCAGGAAGAATATGAGGATTTGAAGAATTAACTGAATTAATGAGGGCTGATTATTAATGTTCGGAGCTCAATAAAAAGGGGAGAGAGAAATAAAACACCAAAAAATGAGCTGAAAATAAGGGTAATCTTTCATTCCCCCAAAATGAGATACTTTGAATTATTGCTATACTTAAAATTGAAGCACCAAAGGAATGGAAATAAATACCTCCCATTAGCTATTGGAGGACTGGTGAGATTTGCTCCAAGTCCAAGTCGAGGGAAGAGGGTCATGATGAGGAACTGGTGCTGATGACCGGGACTGAGGCTTTGGGCAACTCCTTGGGTCCAGACTTTGAAAAACCCTCATTCTCTGCGTTGTGGCCAGATCACCAAACACCCAGTGCTGCTTCTGCCCTATCTGAGGATGTTGGGGGATCCTGGAGTTGGGAGAACCTGGTCCATGATCAGAAGCTGCTTAGGTGTTCAACTCCACTAAGGGTTTAGCATTCGGTGTTGTAAAGGGCTTGCTCCTTTGCACCTAGGAGTATCTGACCATTAATCCCTTATAAGAGATAGAGATAGAGGCAGTCTGCGGAGGTCTGAACTCAGGCCTACAGCCACAACTTGCTAACAGCAATCCCTACCTTCCCTCCATCCCAACGTGCTTCGCCCTTACAGGAAAAGCCAAGCACTTAATTATCTGCATAGAAAGGAATACAGAATTGACTGCCATTGCTCCTTCGCCATGGGTGGGATTGTCCAGGATTGTCAGGGCTAATGGTAATTGATGTTTCCTTTCACACCTGCTCTCTTTCCTGCTTTATTAAGCCTCTGCAAACACTGCTGTCTCTGGGGAAACAGTGGGAGTGGAGGAGGAAGCCCGTGGAAGAGAACAATTCCGGTTGTTCGGCACAGCGCTTTGCTAAATTGCATTCAGCCTCTTTTGCAGGGTAATAAAGTGTTGTCTGAAAGGCAGCATGGAGTTTTAATTTTCTCATTGTCAATGGATGCTGTAATCACGTAATTAACAAAGTGCAGGAGATAGTCATTTAAAGCGAGCCAAGAAAGCCAGGACCTGAAGCAGATGCTTGGGGGGAGTGGAGCAACCTTTATTTGAGCTCTTCTGGACCTGGAGACCTTTTTAGTGCTTGAAAGATGGAGGACTCGTATTTGGATAGCAGCGGCAGCTGCAGTTAACAGGAGCAGTGTGCTTTGGTTTGCTGTTTTATCCCTGTAATAACTTAAAAACTCCGGTTAAGTTTTCCCCTGCATTGCCCCAGTTTGAGAGTCTGGGTCTCAATGAGGGGTAAATCCTTGTGTCTTATCCACCGGTTTCAGGAGATGCTGATCTCTGTGGTCCCACAGCCTCCAATCTCACGCTGTTTTTTCTCCTGCAACTTCAAGATTTCTCCCTACCCCAGCAGTCTTCCCTGTATCTATTTTTCACGGCCACTGCACCTCTCCTAAAGTTTATTACTGCTTGGGCAAAGCCCTGACTGCTTTATGTTGCAATGACACCAGTGTTTCTTCTGCTGCGGTTTTGTGCTTTTCCTCAGAAGCGAGCAAAGGGCTTTTTGGACCAAATAACAGCAGTGCCTCCCCCTCCTGATGGAGCTGTGAGGGTGTTGGGGTTGTCATGGCACCCGCACAGCCCGTGTCATATCGGAGCAATCAGCAATCTTCGGGGAGACAGCGGGCGGTGATACGTAACCAATAACTTCTCATACTCCGTGATCAGCAATAGGCAGCTGATGACTTTTTCAGAGTCACTCTAATAACCCCGTGCACGGACCGCGGGCACAAATGTGGCCGCTGCATCCAGGCAGCTCCCTGTTTTTCAGCGAGGGCAGTGGCTCCTGTGCCTTAGCCCTGGCCTGGAGTTGGATTTTATGGAGCTGAAGTGAATGGTGAGTGTGGTGGGCTCTCCTCTGTCCTGCACCAGCTCACCTCTGGCTTCAGCAAGTGCCAAGGCCATTAGAATATTTCACCACAATTGCTGGTGCCTGCACGCTGCTTAAACGTCCTTGGGCTGCATCAGTGCCTGGTCCTGTGTGGGTGCTGAGGACAGGACCAGATCTGTCACCGCATCTCTCCTCTGCGGTGCTTTTCCTCAGCAGGGGCTGAGCGCTGGAGAGGATCAGACCATGGAGTGCCCAGCAGCCTCCATAAAGCATCCTCTTCTTACCTTCCCTTTTTCTATTCATTTATAGCTATTTTAAAGGGGTGAAATGTAATCTATCTGCAGGGAAAACTTCCTTCCTCAGTGGCTATTGACCAAAGAAAGAGACTCTGAAGGAAGGAGAATAGAGGTACTATTTTTTATGCAGGAAATGCCTCCCTAATTCTGAGAACCCAGTAAACAATCACAGCAATGGAGGGATCCTGGAGATTTAGAGATGCAAGAGTGCTGACAAAGGCTAAGCTTGACCCATTTATCTCTCAGCCCCTCTCAGCATATTTAGCAGCAGCTAAGAAGCACCTTGCAAAATTGAAACCAGTGAATTTAAATGATGGCCTCTTCTGTTCTGGCTTTTTAATTTCCCATCCCTTGAATACTCCCCTCCCCACTCTGAAATGTGGAGTCCTCTTCGTCTCCAGTGATATATCATGCATCTGTCCCCACCTTTGCACCACTGAACTTGAAACTGTTTACAAAAGGGACACGGCAGGTCTGCTGTCTTTAATTAGGAGGAGATACCAGTGTACAGGGTGCAGGCTGGGAGTGCGGATTTTGGGAGGAGGTGGGGCTTGAGGGGTTGGTTTGCGGACCAAAGTGAGCTCAAGGAAATGAGAACAAGACCTACAGTAAGAGATCTCCTACATACGTAGTGAAAAATGTATAAGGTAAAAGCTTATGGGCTTAAAAGCTTGGGAGAGCAAACAGGAGACAACATTTGTACTTGGTATTACACCCCTAAATGGTATGTGATGTGCATCCCTCACTGCTGTCTTGAATTTAGGCATCGTAGTTGGTGGTTTACCTCCAAGTGCCTCATTTAGTGCTTTGGGTATAGGACCAGGAAGCAGACACAGACCTCCAACGTCTCATTTTTACTCACAGCATCACCACATCTGTGTAAAATTGATGCCAGATTTATACACAAGCACAAATGCGCTGCCTCGGTGGAATGAGTCCCAGTTTGCGTGGGAGTAAATGAAAGGAAAGTTATTTCCGTGCATGGTACACGCAGTCCCCGTGAAGATTTTCCTCAGGACCATCGCTGTCTGCAGTCGCCCTTCCAGGTGGGAGAACAGGAAACCTCGCAGGTAGCGATGGTGCCAGCAGCAGTGCAGGGCTCGTCTCATCTGCAAGTCACTGCTTGCACCGCCCGCAGCCACCCACAACAGTAATTATTCACGGCTCTTTAAATGCCTTTTGTGCTGCTCCACTGCAATTTGAAATCACTCCATCAGTTGTGACAGTTTATGAGAGCTGATGTTGGCTCATCCTCTGGAGCAGGCAAGCGGGCATAGGAGCGATTATTCCGTAAACTCCATTTTACTTTTCACCCTATGTCTCCCTCGATCCTTAAGCCATTAAATATCAACTGCTTTCCCTTTTCTCTTTTATTTCTTTTCCCCTTGAGCAGCTCTTGTCAGCAGGGCTGGAGCCCAGGTTGTTTCTTTCATAACATCCCTGTGTGTTCACAGCTCCACCACTCCCCCACAAATGACAGGCTCCATATTGTGCCAGGAAGAGGTAAATTGTTAAGTGCATTTACTTCTGTTAACACAACAGTCGACACCGTGCAGTCTCCCGTTTGAGCTGCCAGGCACCCGGATGATTTTTAAGCAGCTGTCACTTGGGTGTCTTGGAAGGATAAACCACGCTCTGGAAACTCAAAGATACAGGGGAAAGGTATTTGCTTATGTAGCTCCTGTGAAATGATAAGCCCCGTTAATTAATCACTCCCTTTCCAGGACAGGTGTCAGAATCAGACAAGAGCCAATCAGTAAACATGGGAGCGCAGCATCGCGCAGGAGCGGCGCTGGCAGCAGGAAATGATGAGGAGAGAAAGGAGCCATAGGAGGGGATGATGGCATCACCCCCGGTGTGTTGGACCACGGGATGAGCTGCCCCGGAGCCCAGCAAGGCCTTACAGGTAAATTGTAATGACTTTACCCATGGCGATGTGGAACGGGAATAGCCCTGCTGAAGATTAACAGGCTATGCCAGTGTAAAAGTCACTGAAGCCTAGAGTTTTAAAATTCGTTTAGGTGCCTAACGGTCACTGAAATCCATGGCAGTTAGATACTTATCCTTTAAATACAGCAGATTGCACTGAAAGCCACTGGGAAGATTCCTGTTGGTTTGCTGAGGGAGATCAGTCTGAGGTGGAAATGTAAGACAGAACTGGGGAGGGTTTGATGCGGCCCCTGTGGTTTCTGGTGATGGTACCCTACAGGTGGTTCCGGTCTCACTGCACGTCTGAGCAAGCCAGGGCTCTTCTGCAGACAAAGGGGCATGTTCAGATGTAAAAATAGAGCAATAAATTGTTTCCAAATGCTCTGCTAGGTCAAGGGAAGGAGTCAGCAATCCCTGGGCAGTTTTATGATCTAATTTAATTTCTCAAGTGTATCGGTCTGTGGTTCATATAGTCCCTGACATATGTGCTTGGCCAAAACCTAGGAATAGGAATATGTGGGTGGCAAAACAACTCTGGACAAGACAGGAATATAGACTCTTATCAGCAGAATGAAATCATCACCCCTTTATTGGCTTGAATTGCTTACCTTTGCTCTCCTACAGAGTCAGATCTCAAGCTGATATATATCAGCTGAGGATTTTCCTCATGGCAGCATTATCAGCAGAGAATAAACTCCTTAGAAACGTGCATTAATCATCTCAGAGGAACCATTTGCATCTACACACAGAGCTGGATTTTGCCTTGAGGTATCGGTTTTGTCTCCATTTGAAACTGTAGATGTGTCCACACAGCCAAAGGCAGAACTGAGTGTGGTTTGGAGCAGCAAACCAGCCCAAGGTGTAAACCTGGCCTGGACCTTCTCCTCTCACCAAGCGTCTGTCTTTGCACCGCAGCAGATCTGGGCTGAACCACCAGTTCTCCTCTGTCCCACCAGTATCTCACTTCTCCTGGTCAGGTAATGCTCGCTGAAGTTGTTTTGTGCTGGTTTCGGGCCAGGTAGTTTCCAACATGGACATTTCTTATTCTTGTACTAGAACATGGAGCAATGTGTGCTTGAATCTTGTGGGTTTTAGGTATAGAAATAAAATATTTACACGTACGAACTATTTCACAAGTGTCTATGGTCTCTGCCAAGCATTGAGAAATTAGGAGTATCATCCAGAAATATTCTGATCTCTTTTTTAAAAGTCACAAGTTTAGCAATGCCATAATAAATGGCATCTTCATCTATTTCTGATTCTTCAAGTTGCTCTCGCTTCATGTTTTCAAGCTTTTGTCACTGCCTCTTTTCTAAGAAAAATGGAAA
This sequence comes from Mesitornis unicolor, assembly GCF_000695765.1. Lineage (NCBI taxonomy): Eukaryota > Metazoa > Chordata > Aves > Mesitornithiformes > Mesitornithidae > Mesitornis > Mesitornis unicolor. Next base: position 227,376 of record NW_010186151.1, read on the forward strand.
TTGTGATGTTTTTGCCATGATTCAGCCACTAAAATTGTCTGAAAAAAATCCCCAGAGCTGAGAGCCATGATAAAATAGCAAAACCAGGCAACATTTCTACACTCCTCCAGAATTAATCAGGAGCTTTGCGAAGCCCTGATCACTAAGGAGTCTTTCCAGATCTGTTTGAAAGTTGAGGCAAGAACCTCAAAGCTTCCAGGACGAGAAGAACAAGGGAAAACGCGAGCAGCAGATGGACTCTGTGTTAAATCAGCCATGGAGGAGTCCTGGGCTGCGATGCACTGACTGCAGCGGGGTCTGGAGGGAAACCAGGAGGGAAGGAGCTCCAGAGCTGTTCTGCTCCCATTAAGGAATGAAAGCACGAGGCCAGGCCGCTCAGGAGCTCGCGTGGGAGGCTGCGATGTCCTAACACACAGACCACGAGTCCACTGAGTTCATCGTTCCCTGCCCTGCGCTTTGGAGGCAGCCAGAGCCTGCGCTGTTTTGTAACCTCACACATTAAGAAGCACAGACCTGGAGTTGCCGAGGATGCCAGACTGCATAACCAAAGCCAAATGGGCCAGATATTTTCCAGATATTTACTTGTTCACATCCTCTATTTGTTTCTAAAAGAAAAAGTTTATGGGTGACAGACAGAGGCTGTGTCTTCTATGTGAAACACCCCAAAGCGAGCAGGAATCGTATTGGCCACACAAAAACCTGCCTCTCCAGGTACATTTCCATACCTTAAATATGGCCGATTGTGTAGGTGTGGAAAGCTCAGCCAGGAGCCGTGGCTCTTGCGGTGAAGCGAGTGAACATAAAGCAACGGAAAGGGAAAAGAACAGCAGGTGAAATGAGTGCGTTGTAGGAGTCCTCCGCTCATTACTGCAGTGATGATTTGACTCGTGCACTTCTGCTTTTGGGCTTTTTCTCCCTCCTTGGAGACAGAGCACTTAATGATAAAATACCACCTTTGTTAAAGCAGAACTAATATTTAACAGCTGCAAAGCAACCAGTTCACACTGGAGGTAGCCTCTTCAGCAGAGAAGGAAGGGGAAATGTCAAGGGCACAGCAGGTGCTGCAGTTTCCTCCCAGCCTGTGCTTAAAATGGGTTTATGGATTGCTCAGGTCCATGGGCAAACTGCAGACCCAGCGCTGCACGTGTGTGCGTGGATCTGTGACATGTGCCAAAGGAGCTCACGGACACCTCTCACAGGTAAACTTAGTTCTGGGGACAGAACAGTGATGTCCTGGCTTAGCCCTGTGTACAAACTGGGATATTGCACTGGAGGAGGAGGACAGAGCAAGAGGACGCACGCAGAGCAGATTGCTGAGCCAACAGAAGAACAGAGAATGCAAGCGCTTCCTACAGAAATATGTGACAAGACACTGGAAGAATTTCAGGCAGAAAAGTCTCGGTAGTTTTGTGTTCTGTAGAACTTTGTGTGCAGAGAAAAAGTGAAGTTGTGGCATTAATGGACATTTCTGAGTCGGCTCTGCCAGGGGTTGCTGAGGCTGTGCTGGAGAACTCAACACAGCGATTTCGCACACTGTACCTTTCCAGTGCTGGGGTGACTGTTCTGAGCAAGGGTCTGCATTCACCTCTAAGACTCCTCTGCTGAAAAGGATGGAGAAAATGCCTTTATCTCCTCAAATCTGTGTTTGAAGGCCCACTTGCCTCTTAGATTCTCACTGGTTTTAGTGGGAATCTGACCCACGCCAGTATTTCCTCACCTGTAGTTTGCCGTTGTTCCCTGTTAACCACACCATCTGAAATCAGCCCCTTCCCACTTCTTTCTCAACCACAACCCTGTGATGCCCAGCGCAGTGACTTTGTGGAAATGCTATTTTAGCGGATGGCAGAACGTGACCCATCTCACTGCTGACACAATGCTTTCCTACCATTCCTAAGTAATTACAATAGCCCTGCCCTACTGCAGGACATGTGTTAGTGGCTTCATCCTCCTCTGAAATTCCAGGCCTATGTACACATGTTCCAGATATATTCTGCATTCTGGCCAAAGCCTGGCGAGTGCAGTCTGTGTATCACACCGGTTACAGCTATAGCATGAGTAATTTGGGGGAGGAGGGAGGTGAGGGAGCAGAAAAAGAAAGCTTCTCCAAATCCTTCAGCTCTTCACTTGGACACCGTGAATGAGATATTTAAATACGTTGCCGTGGAAACAGTCAAAGAGGGGGTCTTTGTGTGTGTGTGAGTGCGTGTGTTTTAGTAATCCCAAAGGGGGTATTTAATTGGAATCAACCGCAGCTTTTTAACTGTGTTTTAAATTGGAGAGAAATAAAAAGAAGAAGCTGCCAGAAAAGGAACGTTAAATAAAAGGGGGGGGGGAAAAAAGCCTACATGAAACAAGACGAGGGGAGAAAGGGAAATCAAAAGAATAAATTTACTGTAACTGGCAAAGGATTCATTTAGGGTTACAACAAAGCTCGGTTCAATTTTCCTCCTATTGACATTAACGAGTTTGATGTAGGTCCAGCCAGGACGTCTTTCTCTCTGCCCCTGTCTGCCTGATCCCGAGGGACCCAGCAGCTGTCTGGAAATTGCTCCACGCAGGGGAATAAGGTTTCTTTTCTTCCCTCCTTGCCTTTCTCTTTGTCCAACCGCACCCGCATTGAGCAGGGCCCTCGGAGCCTCCCTCACCACTTTCCACTCCTCGCAGCATCCTGGGACTGGGATGAGCCCTTTTATTGCCAACGAACCCGAGCTGTTATTTATTATGTCCTGCAGCTTGAATACATTGGGCTTAACGGGGTTATTTTTGGTCCAGGCAACAGCCCCTCTAGGCTCATAATTAACTGTCGTTATTGCTAATGTTAGTATTGAAGTTGCTATTTAAGCTAAAGGGGACTGTTAGTATAAGAGCAACATCACTGTGAGTAAACTTGTGCTGCAAATAAGATTTCTACACATTGGAAAGGCTGATCCTGGAGTAAGGGCTGCAGGAGAGGAAGTTTAAGAGGTTTAAGAGAAAATTTGGTATGGTATGAATGAGATCTTAACTCGGAGAGCTGAACTTCGTGGTCCAGGAGGTCTTTTCCGATCTCTTGCTTCTGTGTTTTACACTTTTTGTATTAAAATGAGATGTCAAAGGGTCTCAATTACAATGCAGTGTGTATTCAGTCACGAGCACACAGAGTAGGCGCCAGTTCCTGACCCCTGTGTAGAAAGACAGGATTACATTTGAGATTAATTCTGCATGGACAGAGGTGCCAGAACATGCACGGTAAGGAAGGGGCATTGGTCCCAGGATCAGGCTCTGATGAGCTGCTGCAGACAGAGCCAGCACCAAACGAGCACACAAGATAGACAGGAGAGGCACAGCGAGAGGAAGGGCTTGGGCAAGGTCCAGTTTTAGCCTTATTTTTAGATACAGCACATTTACACCATCCTCAGGAGAGCGCTCCTTGCTCCTCCTGCCTTTCTGAAGGCCTTGGAGCTCAGATGACAGAAGAAGTCAGACATTTTTGCCCCTGTTAATAATCACCTATTGGACTCTTAAGTGCATTTTCGAGAAACTGAGAATGCCCAGGGAGGTGCAGAAATGGAAGCCCGAGCAGGACCGAGCTCATTCAGCCTCAGCTTTGTGTAACCTTGCAGTTACATTGAGAGCTCTGCGTGCAGAGGCTGTGACCGTGCTGGAAGTGCTCTTGGTACTGTCAGAGAGAAGCCTCAGAGACCCTGGCACGCTGTCAGGAGCAGCTTTACCTCATGGACCAGAAATTAGGACATGCTGAGCTCCCAGCAGTTGAAATCGTTATGTTTTGGCAATATCCTCCCTTCCCACTTGGCCGTTCCTTGCCTGGATCTCCCAGTTTTCAACCATGACAGCTCCAAGCCCCTGCTCAGCTGAAGAAACCTCTGCTTGCTGCTCCCTCCTTTCCACCATAAACCAAACTCCTCCTGCCAGCCTTCCCCCCTCGCTCTCCCGACTCTTTGCAACTGGCACCTTCCTTGAAGAAGAATGGCAAGAAGGAAAATGTATAGCCGTAATAGATTTTCCCCACTGGAGTGTACATTAAATTTAAGGCTTTGCTCTGGACACTGAATGGTTGGTCATTAACGCACCTCGAACCAGCAGCATAAAACAATCCTCATAAGTGCTACCATGAAAAATGGTGGCAGAGATCAGAAGTGATCAGAATGCAGACGGGAGCTGCAGCTCTCGGCGTAAAAATGATTAATGGAAAATCCCCGGCATCCTTTCTTCTCTTTGCAAGGGAGGAAGTGAACGAGCTTGACAAGAGCAACGGCTCCTCGTGTGAGGAGGATAATAGCAGGGATGATATGTCTCCAGGAGATTCCCAAGGCCTCGTGCACAGATAACAAATTGCCCTTGTCACTTTTGGGAAACTTATGAAGAAAGATCGCCAAAGCCAGCAGAAGCGGTGAGGGAAAAGAACAAAAGATTCAACCCAAAAGAGCCCAGCCTTTTTGGGAGACGCACGGGCTCCGCTCGCCCCTTGCCTCCGTTTGCTCAGCAAAGCGGTTTTGAAGCGAACAGAAGGAGTTGGTCCCCAGGCTCATAAAGTATCTGTCAGCGTGTGATGGCAGCAAAGCCAGGAGAGGGACTGGAAGATGCAGAGCTGCCAATCCGAAACCCTGCGCTAGGGACAGAGAGGATGCCACTGAACGCTGGTCCTGGCAGATGCTGGTGGTCAGGGTCCACGACAAGGATGTCATGGTAGGGATGCGCTTTGGCTTAGGAGAGCTTGCTGGTTTCCAGAATCGAGTCAGATTTCTGACATGAATGGTGCAAATGAGCCGATCTCTTCCTGCCTCACTTCCCTGCTTGTAAACCAGAAATGTTTCCTTTCTACTCTCCCTTGGCTGCTTATTCAAATTCTTTGGGGCAGGCACTGTCTCCCACTGTAGGTGTGTATCTCGTAGCTCAAGCCTGTGATCCTGCAAGTACAAGAGCCAATTATCACACAAATACAGCCAAGCCTTTTGATACCGCTCTGGTTCTCCATTAGGCTTGTGGTGCCACACAGGCAGTGCCACACAGACCGAGCTTTATCGCTGTGAGTTTGCATAAGCCCACTGGTGAGGTGAGGAGGGATTCAAAGGAGGGGCTCACACTGGGAAATCTGCTTTAATTTCCTGCTCTGCCTCCAGCTCCTGTGTCACGTTATAAATTACTGAACGCAAGACACATGAAGATAGATGGACTTTGCAATGCTTGACTGGTACTGCCCAAAGCACACAGGGACCATCTAACAGAGAGCAATCAACACTGCTCCGGGCAGCTGTTTGTGCATATGCAGGAAAGGCAATTTAACAGAGCAAGGGTCCTTCAGGCAGTGACTCAGGAGTGAGACAGTTTCCCTTTGTGAATCATCTGGTAAAACTTAGGACCTTGCAACCGATCTTTGTGGATTTTTCCCTTTAGTGCCTCTGTGTCACGCTCTCTGTATTTTAATGACGGGGATGGCAGCGCTTGCTGTTCTCCTTCCTTCCCGTGGGCATCCGTTTGAACACCTGCTGCAGGTGGCTCATCCTCCCTTGCTAAAGCTCCACCAACCTCAGCTGTGAGAGTATTTCCATGAATGCCACCAGGTGCATGAAGAAGATAAAGGCAGGTCCTGCGCTGATGGCTGCTGCTTGGCTTTCTGCCATAGCTCCAGGACTGGCAGTGAAAGCAGGGTAAAAGACCCCCTTGGCAGAACAGGGGTGACCGCTGTCAAACAGATGCCGCTAATTCTGCATTGAGGAGAACAGAGAGGAACGGCTTTTGCTCAGGCACCGGTTCTCCCAGGTCTGTGTGTGGAGATAACAGCCCGTTGAGGCCAGGTTAGCGCTGTTGTTGGGTGAGAAACACAGGGTGGAGTTGGAGGAAGAGCTTGCACAGCACAGCACAGCAGTGACTCCCCTCGCCAGGTTGGTCTCACCTGGATACACTTATTTACCTGCTGTCTTAGCCTCTTAGTCCCGGTGCTTTATGCACGCCAGGCTCTGGCCTCCCAGGCTCAGCCGAGTTCTTTCAAGGCAGCGCTGGGATAATAGTGGCCGGTAACAGGGTCATTTATTTGGCCTTTCATCCTTCAGCATGATGGATGAGGATACTGATAAATAGTTGCCTCTATGAGAAAGTCTATTTTTGGGTCCTTAGCTCTCATATGTGGCTGTCTTCCTGCTCACCTGCTTTGTGGACAGCACTAAAAGACTCCTGGATCTCTGAGTGCTGTGCCCAGGGTTAAAGCTTGGCCTTATGTTACAGGTTTGGGATTTTCTGCTGTAAATAGAAGGGAGTTTTTTCCCTGCTTGCAGTCAGATCCTTCCCAGGGGGCAGCGTCTCCAAGGAAGCCCCACAGACGCCCCTGGGGCTGCATCAAATCTCGGTAAGTGTTGGATCTCTTGGTGTTTCCCCAGCTCCGTTCCTGAGGGACCGGTGGCTGTGGTGACTTCCAAGCCAAGGAACCACGGCTGCGTATCCCTGGGGAGAAGGGCACAGGGGGAAGCAGGGAAACATCCCCATCGGTTACGGAAAAGTTAAGAAAAGGAAGGCTACAGCATGGGAGTGCTGTGCAGGAGGCTTCGGTTCAGGGCTGGTTTTGCTTCAGCTCCCTGCATGACTTTGCAGCAGTCACTGTGCAAAAGTATGCGCTTCAATTTTCTCTCCTGTTTATAAACATATTTTCCATTATTTTCTGTCTTGTCTATGCAAGACAGGACTCGGGATAGATTTAGATACCTGCATTCTGTGACTGTACGTTTCCTGGTGCCATGGGACACTGATTTCATTTGGATTTCTAATTTATTTCACAATACTGTGGAATAATTAGAATTATTAAAGCCAAAATGTTCTTTGCTGCCTGTTTCTATTAGGCAAAGCAGCTCAGACTGTCGGCCTTTGGGGAGGGAGGAGAAGGTTGGTTTTTTTACCACCTCCCAATCTTTTGTCCTTCGCCACCTTTACTTCTTTGGCTAAAATTAACATTCGTGCAAAAACCAGAGGTGGGAAACTGGGCCCTCTTCCTCCTGCACCGAAGATTCCTGTGGAGAAGAGGTTATTCTATTCGTAGCTGTGCTATAGGGCCTATCGGGTGATGTGGTCTGCCCTTTCTTGGGCTAAATCACCAGCTCTGATCTGTTTTCCTTCTTCCATTATCCCTCTCCTCTCCCTGGGACACGAGTGCTTTCTGTGTCAGCTGCAGCTCTGCTGGTAGCAGATGGGAAGCCAAGCTGGAGGTACAAGTCCTGGTACCATTAAGAGCCAGCAGTGAAATGCAGTGGTTTCTGAGTCAGTTCAAGTCACTGACAGAGCTGCTTCTCCAAAAATAAAGGAAATAAAACCCCAAGGCACAGCTCAGTGTAGTGGTAAGATCCTGTCTTTAAGATGTTGTGAGTTTTACAACTGCCTTTGATGGAACTGGGAATTTTTAGCCTTTTTATTGGAATGAATCGATCAATCAAGTGAGAGCTTTCCTGGGGATAAGCGAGAAAGAATTCCCGTGCTGTGAAATCAAGCAGCCAAACTTTCAAGAAGAGGACTGTTCCTGACAATCTCATTTGAAACATCAGTTTGGGGGCTAATCAGCTGAAGCGAATCAGGCCCACACAATCCTGAGTGCACGCACTGAAAATCAGGGTTTGTGTCTGCTGGGGAGAGCTGGTGTGCTCGCATTTGTTCTAAGAAAATGGACAATTTGGAAATGGCAAAACATTCCGTTGCGGTGTGTTAACTTAAACTGTTCATTTTGGGACCTGGTGTAATTTCCCTCCCCCTGCTGATGTTGGTTTGTTGCAGAAGGGATGTTCAGGTGTGGGTTGTGCTCTCAGCTGGGCTGGTTTCGTGCTGAGCCGTTGGGGTTGGAGCATCCCGCTCTAACTCGGAGGGTTACGGATGATCCTAGCGGGATCATTCTCATTCCAAGGCAGGAGGGGGGTGAGGGGTCCTGCTGGGGATCCAAACTTCCCCCTGCAAAACGGGCACTGGAGGTGCATTGGCCTTGCCACGGCTGTAGGAGGCAGCTGGGTCAGGGAGTGCTGGCAAGGCTGAGTGTGAGCTCCAGCCACGCCACACTCCTGCATCTTTGGATATCAAAGTTAATATCCCTTAACTGTTGACTTGCTGAGGCCTCTGTGAGCTTTCTAGAGCATTGTTGGGATCATTCTCACCCAGTTTAGAGACCCTTTGCATCCTCACTTCCCAGTCCTGTACAGCCACTGCTGTGGAGAGCAAACTGTGAACTCAAAAGGAAAGAGAGGAGCTGATTTTGATTTATTTCACTTGCAAATTGTCATTGTCACATCTTCAGGAGCCCTATAGCCAGCATGGGATATTAAAGGCTCTCTGTATCAGCCTCTCTCCCTTGTCCCATTCCCTGCTTCCCCAACCTCCCCGTTCCCTATTCAAGGAGCCGTGGTGAGCCTTTGTGCTCCGAACGCCCAGCAGTCCCCATCGCCTCTCCCTTCATCCACAAAGAGACACCTTATCTTCTGATGGACACATACAGCACATTCTCTGTGACATTTAAATCTCCCTTTGTACCCAACTCAGATATTTTTGCTGTTAAAAGGAGACCGTACAACCGGGTGATTTCATTACTGCAAATGTTATTACAGTGAAAGCCTGTTTAAGACATAATGTCACTGAAGGGAAAATAGGATCTAGCAGCAAGTGTGGCCTGATGGAGGGTGCTGGGATTCATCAGCGGCTGAAAGAAACCTCTCAAACATCAGACCTGCTAATGGAGCAGCTTTTTTCTTCATCAAATCAAACCAGCCACTTCCTCAAAGCCCTAAGGCTGGGAATTAGAAAGAAGATTGAAAGGAATTAGGCACCCAACTCACACTGACTTTATATTTGAGCTCCTAAGCTGTTCTTGCTGCTTTAGAAATTATAGCCGGGCTGCTGGGGTTCTTAGTACAGCGAATAGAAATGGATTGTGTTAACAGCAGCCACAGGCCTCAAAAAGGCACTGCCGCTGCGTGTCCACGTTCGTCATGATTAGTGCTTGGGCCAAGAGCACTCGAGAGGAGAAATAATCACAGACAGGTCTCAGCCTCCCTGAAGTCGCTGTGAATTTGCCAGGGACTTGGCCCCAATTTCCACCCTGACGTAGCTATAATTCCTTTTTTTCTCCAAAGCAGATTTCCCTAC
>NW_010186151.1:236514-245859 GCF_000695765.1 Mesitornis unicolor
CAAGAGTGAAACTGGAGCTTCTGCTGTCGGGGCTGTGGGAGCGTGCGGCTTCACAGCCGTGGGTCTGAGCTGCGCCGTGCAGGTGGGGTCGGTGCAGAGCAGAGCCCTCCAAATGAACCCACACCATCCTCCCACCCCTCTGCCTTTGAGGGAATGCTCTCTAGTGTGATCTGCCCTGTTCTGAAGATGCAAGATAGATGTGACCTTCATCTGAGCCTTTTAAAAGTGGAGTAGCTCAGCCTCCTCGCTAATGGGGATCATGGATGTCTCGGCTGTGCTCTCTTGCAGAGGGTGTGGGCAGTTCGCTTCCCTTTGACATCTTCGGAGCCTTGAAACCCAGTGAGTTCGGGTCGGCAGCAAACCTCCCACCAGCTTCAGGAGTGTGCCCCAGCCTGCTCTGCTAACAAGATGTGACAAGCTGAAGTGAACATTTAGACAGGAAGCATCAGGATTTCACAGCGTCTTTTGCCAGCAACTAACTGGGGTTTTTTTCAGCTGTTTTTTTATCTTTGATTTTGGTTTTTTTTTTCCCCCTTCGTGCGCTGTAGCAACTCAAATCTATCCCAGGCTGCTTCTGACATTAACAAGGCAGCGGATGACAGGCAAAATGCATCCACGAGCAATCCAGAGTCTCCCCACTAAGTAATCATCAACACTGCATGTTTGCAGCAAAGCAAGCAGCTGCCTTTCTCCCTCTGGACAAGGGCTGCTTCCACCCAGGTCTGGGGCTCTGCAGGTTTTACAGCTGTCGGACAATGACTCTGGTGCCTGTTACTTCCTTTTCTTTTCCCCTTTTTCTTTCTTTTAATGACAAATAGCATTGCCAGGACACGAGTGGCCCCCTCCAGCCATGAATCAGCACAGCCAAGCGATGGGGCTTTAACTTTCGGGCTGCTGCTACTGGAGTGGGCGCAGAGGGGTTGTGTTACTTGCACATCCCCGCTTCCAAGGGTTTATTACCTTCGATCACATCTCTTCCAGGGAAGCAGATATTTATTTGGGGGCTGGGAGAGGATTCAACAGTGCACAACGCACGCGTTCAAAGCCCTTTCAGTCTGCGGCTGTAATGCTGCTCTGCCACCTTCTTACCCTGCCTGTTAACTTACAGGAGGCTCAATTTTACCCTGTTATGGTACAGCTCTCTGTGCCCTCTGCTCTCCCTCCATCTGCCACCCTCCTCTGCAGCGGGTCCATCGACTGGCACGTGTTGGATGAAATACATATATTCTTTCTGTTTATGACTGAGTATAATAAAGTCTGGCTCCTCTGCCTCGCAGGTGGCTTTTGGACATGCAGCATTTAGTGCGGGAAGTGGTTGATCTCTGATCTTTAAAACAGAGCTGTGAAGACCGTGGTCAATTTGCATGCGTGGGGAGTAGAAAGCCAGGAAATCGCAGCTCTGAAACTCTCTAACCCCCTGCCCTTTATTTCCTTGCGTTGAGTTTTCTGCCTCTGACAGTGCGCGCAGCCGTGATTTATGTATAACCAGAGCAGCCTCCAGTGGTTGGATCTGTGCATTTTTTCCGAGCAGCCCTTTATTTTTGCTCACTCCTGGGTCTGGCAGACCCCAGCCCCGATCCTTCCCTGCTCCAAGCCCAGCCTGGGAGGAGCGGGAAGCGCTGGGAGCAGCGGGTGCCCTGCTTGCTCTGCCGGGAGCCGATTTGGTCCCTAATTGAGCTGAGAACAGCTGCTCCATCCCCGCTGCCGCGGGCCTGCTGTGCACAGCACTTTGTGACAATGGCTGAGATGCGGGGACATCGCAGCTGCCTGTGCCAGCCTCCCACCCCCGTGTAACCGCAGCAGGCCAGGCTGCCACTCAGGGGATGGAGGAAACCTCCCAGCGCTGGCCTTAAACCACCCAGCCCTGTGGGTGCTCTCTGCGGTGATGCCCATGGCCATAGCTGTGATCTCACATCATCTTTATCTGCCAAGGACCAAATGATCCTTCCCAGTTAAAAAAAAAAAGGAAAAGCTTGCAGGAAATTGTGGTTTCAGGGCACCTTTGTGCCCCGTCCTGCAGCTGGGTGCTTCCCTGGGGGAGCAGCTTTGAGTCACTGCCAGGAGGAGAGGGGTTTTGGGGGTTGTCTTCAAATTCTTTCCCGGTGCCTTGGTGATTGGTTCTCAGAGCGGTTTAAGCTTCTTCAAGGCAAAACAGGTGAGAGAGGACTCTGACCTGGGGGTGATTGGAAGGAGGTGGGGAAACTGAGGCAAGACAGATGTCACAGCAAACCCCAAACGGTGTCTGTGCCCCCCAAAAAACTGCAGACCCATTCCAGTGGCCTCTCGTCTTCAAGGACAGGGCCTTCAGAAGCGATGATAAATCCTACCAGGGAGCAAGGAGTGACTCAGTGTCTGCTGCAGCACTGATGGTTATGGAAGGACAAGGAGGGGAGGGGAGGCAGGGAGGTCTGGTTTGTGTCTGAGAACCTTCCCTTATAACAAGACAGATTGCTGACACTTTTCCTTGATGCGGCTGCCCAGGCATTTCAAAGCATCTGAGATTTCATTATCTGAGAAGCAGTCACTGGCTTTGTTGGGGACTTCTGGCTGCTTTACAAAGCAATTCCAGTATTATTATTGGAATAAAAACATAACAACTACTAATCCTCTGCTTAAATGACCAGCAAGTTCCCTGCAGGCAATGCTCTGCCAAAACATTTATCCACCTAATTTTATTTCATGTCGTTGTTTTAAATTCAGATTTAACCTTTTGTGATGGGGGTTGTGGGCACCGCTGTTTAGAAGCACATTTCACAGGCTGCTGGGAACGTAATTCTTGATGCAGGGGAGGGAGAGGGCCTCTGCCTGTGCGTGGTGAAGGGGTCTCGCAGAGCTGTGATGGTGCAAGTTTCCTTTTAGGTCACTCGACCCCTCTTTTGTGATGCCAGGCAGAAGTGGAAAGCTCAACCTTTCTGCAGGTAAGGGGAATGAAGAGCAGGGCACAGCCCAAAGCCCTTCCTGAGCATATCCTGGGGGTGTTAGCAGCTTCCTGGGCTGAAGCTGTATCCAGAACTTCATGGGGAAGCTGAGAGATCGGAAACGCAAGTTGAAAGTCATTTCGTACCCATTTGTGCTGTTAACCCGCAGCACAGCTCCTGTGTGCGCAGGTGGGACGGGCTGGGTACCCAGTGATGCTGAGTTCAGCCTTGGAGCTGCATCCTGGGATGACAAAACTCAGCTGAAAACAAACCAGGATGTTTTCTGCCTTTTCATCAAATAGGAGTGGAGAAGAGAGTGCCATGAATCTTCTCGGGATGCGTGGTTTGGCCTGGAGCAGCGTGTTTCGACTCTTCCCCAGGCTGTTTTCCCCACCACACTCCTACTTTCTGATTGGAGTCAAACTTTTAAGCCGAAAGCCAGCACTTCAAAGGGAAGGGAATATTCTGCCTGGGAAACGTTTAACTGAAATATTGCAGCACTTCTGAAATGAAGGCTGTCATTTAGAAAATGTCAAAGCAAAAAGCTTCAATCTTTTGAATTTCCTCCTTTTTCTTTCTTTTTTTTTTCCCCCTGACTTTGACATGAATTTGTAAATAATTTGTCATCTCACCACATACATCATTCCCCCCCAGGCTTATTTTCTTAGCAAATGAAGAAAATGTCACCAAGCCCTGGCTCTGCCAAATTGACCCTAGCGAGGGGGGAGGACAAGGTCAACTCTAAAGAAGAAACGAAGGAGCATCCTCTAGAGACAGCTACAGATTTATGATACGGGTAATCATGTCATCAGCACCACTTTATCGGCTTTTTCTTCTCTCCCCTGCCCGCCTGTGGCTTTTGCTTTGCTGGAGGAGGAGTGAGAGAAAAGCTGGCAGGAGAATTTGGGTGTTATTGTTGGTGTTGTTTTTGTGTCTGCGTAGTAACGGGCACGGCTGTGTGTGCCTGTGCACGCCTGCATGCGATCTCTGCATCTGTGGCCGTCTCCCTCGTTCCTCCCTCACCCATCCATGCACGGCGTGATCTAAACAAACCTGCCTCTGGACATGTCATGGCTTAAAATAGATGTTCAGACATCAGCCTTTGCACAGCGGCGGCGGCAGCAGGAAGACATGGCCGACTGGATCTGAGTCCAACGCCCGCTTGGAGCCCAGAAATCCCAGCTCTCGCTAAGGTAGAGTAAAGGGGTGGGCGTCTCCTCCCTCCCGTGTCTGTCTGTCTGTCTGTCTGTCTCCGCGGGGTGCGCGGGGCTGAGCAGCCTGCGCTGCTGCGGCGATGCCTCTTTAGAGCGGGCTCTGTGCGTCCGGGCAGGCTCCGGCTGCTTCTCCCCTCCCTCCCTTCCCAGCATGGCACGACGGGCAGAGGGGCTCTGGAGGCAGCCATGGGGGGAGCGGGGTGTGAGCCCCTGGGTTTGGCTGCCAAGAGGGGGAGGTACAGGTGGTGCCTGTGAGAGTTTTGGGTGCTGGGAGTGCTTTGGGGTCTGCTCTGACGTCTGCCATGGGGGGCAGTTTCTGTTCGCGTGCAGCACTTTGGGGGGGCTGGCATGGTGGCGTGTTAGGGCTGGGATGTTAGAGGCCAGCTTTGGGCCTTGGGTTTCTAGAACTCTGTCCCAGGATAGGTGTGGGTCACTATTTCACCAGCCAGCTGTAGCAATAAGACGACTATTTGGCTAGTTACAGCCTTATACCGATGATTTAGTTGCTTTTTTCAGCCCCTTCTGCTGTTTGTTTCTTAGCATTGCCCGGGGCTGGTGGCATGTGGCTGTGCTGCAGCCAAGGTCACCCAAGGTTTAAGGGCCCCGGCACACGGCCGAGCCTTTTCCAGGTGCCGTTTGCCAAGCCTGAAATCCCAGCCTGAAGGAGTCCAAAATCGGTCAGGGCAGGGGAAGCCTGGGGGGGAGCTCTGGGGCAGCGGGGTGTGCTCGGTGCAGGGCTCACCTCTCCTGTGCAGCACCCCGGGGTGGCAGCCAGGGTCTGAAATACCCCCTTGGAGCAGGGAACGAGACAGCCCTGAGTCTCCCTCTGAGCTCCCCCATGCCCTTGCCATGTTTTCCTGCTCTGCACATTGCCAAGAAATGGCTGGAGGCTTCTTCCTTCTGCACCCTTGGCTGCCGGCCGGCGCCTGAGGCAAGATGTCAGAGCAGACAGACGTGCTGCCATCCAGCCCAAGGTCGCTGGGCTCCACAGAGCCCATGGGCAGTGCTGGGCTGTGCTTTGGACGCCTCCCAGGGCAGCTCAGGGCAGCGGCGTGGTGGTGTTCCCATGTGTGGAGGTTTCTGTCAGCGGAGCAGCAGCAAACGAGTGAAAATAAAGGCTGCACGTCTGGCTGCAGGGCCTGGGCTGCTCCGCCTGGGTACGGCTGTCCAGGGAGCTTTCTCGCAGATGTGTGACGAGTATCGCTGTGATCTAAAGGTTTGAGAGCAGAGCTCCGTCCTAGGGGAGCAGCTTTGTAAAACGAGCTTTCTCATCCCCTGAAGTTAACTCTTCCCACCCCAAAGCGGTCCTCGATGTTGAAATGCAGCGGCAGGACTGCTGGACTCGGAGGGGTTAATCCTGCCTCTCCCCCCGGAGCTTTCTCGCAGATGTGTGACGAGTATCGCTGTGATCTAAAGGTTTGAGAGCAGAGCTCCGTCCTAGGGGAGCAGCTTTGTAAAACGAGCTTTCTCATCCCCTGAAGTTAACTCTTCCCACCCCAAAGCGGTCCTCGATGTTGAAATGCAGCGGCAGGACTGCTGGACTCGGAGGGGTTAATCCTGCCTCTCCCCCCCCGATGGCCAGCCTCTGCGTGGAGCCATATGGAACCCTCCACCTGTTTGGGGGTTTCTCCTCCCCACTCCTGGTGCCTTGCCCAGACCTGGCCGCCTTTCACTGCCTCTGATCGCAGGTTGGCAGCGTCGGTTCTCGAGCTGGCGCTGTCCCGCTGGCAGGCAAAGCCCCAGAGCCAGCTCAGAAGGAAGGTGGGCCCGTGTAAAACATCTCTTGCCAATGTGGCCTCAGCCCAAAGTCGTGAGGCTGGAGCAAAACCTCAGCCTGTGGAGACTCAGCAATTTGGCTGCCGCTCCCGCTTCCCTCCCCAGCCCTGGCACCAGAAACCTCTCCCGTGCTATTGCTGCTTGGAAGGGAGCGTAGGCGATGCTCTGTCTCACACCGGGAACCGCTGGGAAGCTGACCTGACACAGCCCCCTCACCGGGAAGGTGAGAATTGGCTGCTTTGGGCCAGTGTTTCTACAACAGGGATGGAGTGAGCGCTCCCCCAGTTCTTCTAATGGCATCTCCACTGCTTCCATCGCAGGACCGTGGGTGGCAGCAGCAGCAGAAGCGACCTCCAGGCCACTCTCCGGCCTTCACGACCCCACAGGTATGCCTTGTGGGTCTCGGCAGCTCCCATGGCTTTCCTGTCCAGGTTCTCCAGGAATGGCACCAGGTCACCGAGCCGGGGCTCGCGGGAAGAGCGCAGCAGCCACCCCATCCTCAGCGTCTTCGAGCTGGAAAGGCTGCTGTACACGGGAAAGACGGCCTGTAACCATGCTGATGAGGTCTGGCCAGGACTCTACCTGGGAGACCAGTACGTATCGGGAGGGGACAAGAACTGGGGTGGGTTCAGGGTATATCTTGAGAGTCTGGCATTTTTGCTTTGCATCTGGCTTTCTCAGCTGTAAACGTCCAGCTCTTACACTGTCCTTGGAACCATTTCGTTAACTTCTTTAACTTTAAATTAACCAGTTCTTTAACTGTCCCTTCCTCTCACAGAGATATAGCGGCCAACCGGCGCGAGCTGGCTCACCTGCGCATCACCCACATCCTCAACGCCTCGCACAGCAAGTGGAGGGGGGGTGCTGAGTACTACGAGGGCACGGGCATCCGCTACCTGGGCATCGAGGCCCACGACTCGCCCTCCTTTGACATGAGCCCCTACTTTTATCCTGCGGCTGACTACATCCACCAAGCGCTGAATGAAGGTTGGTGGGAAAGATCACTGGGAGAGAAATGGGGAAGAAACTCCCCTGGGGAGGTGGAAGCTGGATTGACATCCTATAGCCTAAGCATCCCTGAAAGCAAAGGTGTTTCTAGCCTGGGATGGTGTGTCCTGTCACTGGGTCAGCTCCTCCAAAGAGGGAACAGGCTGGATGAGAGCACTGCCCAAACCTGTGTCCTGAACTGTGCCTGGTCCTGTTCAGTCTTTTTTGGGGGATTGTGATACACTGATACCCTTTGCCATGAGGGGTACCTCAGTGTGCCACATTCGTTATAACTGGGGCCCTACATCTAACCCCAGAGGCTGCACACCCGAGCCACAGCTCCAGGATGCCCCATGGCAAACAGTTGGGGCCTTGCTATTTTCTAATTGGGATATTTATTATATTTTTATTTGTATTTCTTTTGAATTGGGATATTTTGGTCTGCTGTGACACAGCCCCCGTGTTTCACCCGCAGGAAGGATCCTGGTGCACTGTGCTGTGGGGGTGAGCAGGTCGGCCACCTTGGTCCTCGCCTACCTCATGATCCGCCACCACATGCCCCTCGTCGAAGCCATAAAGACGGTCAAGGACCACCGCGGCATCATCCCCAACCGGGGTTTCTTGCGCCAGCTGGTCGCCCTGGACAATGCCCTGAGGCTGAAGAGGAGCTCATGAAGGAGGACGAGAGGGGTCGTGCGGTGGGAGCGTGGTGTGTGTGGGGTTCTCCTGACCCCGGTGGCGCCGAATGGCAGAGATGGGGCTTTCCTCGCAGTGCAGACGCTTGGCAGCTGATGGGTTACGTGCAGCCGGCCCCTGGGCTCCCCCCTCAGCTTAAGGGGGTCCCCACCATGTGAGCTATTCCCAGCGGTAAAGCATAGGCCCTTAACCTGCAATCTTGCCACCTAGGTAGGCATAACGCATAGTGTCCTCCCCAGCCTGCTCGCTCCAAGATGCCTCTGGAGGGACTCAGCCCCACGTTTCAGGTTACTCTCTCCCTCTTGGCTCTGGGAAGCCTTCAAGGCTTCCTTCTCCCATGTGGCAGCTGCATTTGTCAAGCTGGTCCCGTCCCTCTCTCCCAGGAGACTGAAGTTCTGCGTGTTCCTTGTAGTCTTTCCCCATTTGTTTTTTTTGGTCTGTGTAGCAACGTGAACCGGGTCTGGTGTGTGGGCTCAGGCAAACAGGCCTTTTGTCATCGTGTTTGGGTGTCCTCCATGCCTAGTGTTAACCTGTAAAAATAAAGACAGTGCTAAGGAAAAGGCTCAGCCATCCCTTGTGTGCTTTGGGACGGATTTTATGTGTTCAGGCTGGGATCCATCATTGGGTCAGTGGGAGAGCATCACCCTGTGTGCTCTGGGTCGAGATGGACCCGAGTCCTCCCAGATCCTTGGCCCAGGGGCTGAACCTGTTGGACCCCACCGGTGGCCAGTGCCTGTGCTGGGCCTCCCCACTCTTTGTTCCAGCAGGGGGGACAGAAAGGGGGTGTTCCTGGTGGGGAGCAGAGCCAGGGTCACTGTCCATCAGGAGGTGGTGATGTCCATCTCCCAAAAGCAGACACCAAGCTGCCACCCAGGCTTGCAGGAGGCCCTGCTGTCCTTTGGGAGCTGTGAAAACACCTTTGCCCCTTGCAGAGGGGATGGGTGAGCTGAGCCCCAGGTGGGTGGCCAGGGCCAGGAGCCAGTTTCCATGGTGGCACTGGCCACACGGGTGCTGGGCTGCCCCTGCACGCCGCCAGCTCTCATTGTCCTCCTGCTCTTATTATAGCCCCATTCTTCCTCCGCTTCCTGAGAGAGCACGAAGCCCTGCTCAGCTGCAGCTATACATTGTGCTGAGATCACATAAACACGGAGTGAGAGGAGCTTGGACTGGGGCACATCACAGCCCGTGCTGCAGCACCCCATCGCTGCTGGGCCCAAGCAGCCCTGCTCTGGGGAACGCCTGCCTTCAGCTCCAGTACAACTGGGAGAGCAAACCAGTTTGTCCTGTGTGTGCGATGCCCAGCTCCTGGTGTTGTGCAATGCACAGGGGCTGCTCGCGCTCTGCAGAGGCACTGGATGCTGCTGGGACTGTTGGATGGGCCAGAAGCTTCAATGGGGTGGGACTGCAGTTTGGCAAGGTCTTAGGGGCTGTAAAATGCCTCCTGTCTGATTTTTGCAATTCTGCTTTGTGCTCCTTGCTGCTGCGAAGCTCCCTTTGTGCATCCTGCTGCGAAGCGGCCCCCGAGCGCAGAGCGTGGCCGCTGTTTGACAAAGCTGGGATCAGGGAGGCTCAGAGCACGAAGGGAGGCGGCGTTGGGAGGATCAGCAAACTAAAACAGAGCACGAAATCCCTGCCAGAGCCCGCGGTGCGCCGTACCCCGCTGTGTGCCTGCAGAGCCCGGGTACCTGTGCCGGGAGATCACAGCGTAGCGTGGGAAAGGGCCCTGATTTGGGGTGGGGGCGTCAGCGCAGCCC